>NC_056737.1:1797484547-1797502022 GCF_019279795.1 Protopterus annectens
AATAAATCCTACCTAACTAATTATTTGTGCTGTCATATTTTGCAGTTATCACACATGCCACAGAGCCTATACAGCTGAGGCCTGATGGAAGGAACTTCTAAGATGACTGATATCTTCAAGACTGCTAAAGTGGGGAAAGGTGAAGTGCACTGGGTTTGAATGGAACCAAAAGTTTTCAGTTGTGAGCACACACACACAGACACACACACACACACACACACACACACACACACACACACACACACACACACACTTTTACATTTGCCAGGATTGAGATTAGAACTCTTACCTAACTAGCTATTTGCACTACAGAATTATGTAGTCATTGCATGGGTTTATAAGACTGAGGCCTGATGGAAGACACCTCTAAGATGACTGATATCTGAAGGGCTGCAAAAGTGGGGAAGAAGAAGGTGTACTGTGTTTGAATGGACACAAAAGTTTTTAGTCATGAACACACACACACACACACACACACACACACACACTTTTACATGTACCAGGACTAAAATTAGAACTCCTACCTATTTGTATTATGTTATGCAATTATCACATGCGCCACAGAACTTATGGGGGTGAGATATGACAGAAGGCACTTCTAAGATGACTATTTACAGGACAGCTAAAGTATGGCAAGGGGAGGTGTACTTGGTTTGAATGAACCCAAAAATGTTTAGTTATAAACACACAAGAACAAACACACTTTTCTATTTGTGAGGAATGAGATAAGAACTCCAACCTAACTAGTTATTTGTACTATCTTGTTATGCAGTTATCACATGCGCCACAGAGTTTATGGGACTGAGGCTTGATGAAAGGCACTTCTAAAATGAATGATATCTGCAGGACTTCTAAAGTGAGGAAAGGGGAAGTGTACTGGGTTTGAATGGACCCAAAAGCTTTTAGCTGTGAACACACACACACAAACACACACACACACACACAAACACACACAAACACACACACACACACACACACACACACACACACACACACACACACACACACACACACACACACACACTTTTACATTTGCCAGGACTCAGATTAGAACTCCTACCTAACTACTTATTTGTATTGAGTGTTACATAATTATCACATGCGCCACAGAGCATATGGAGCTGAAGCCTGATGGAAGGCACTTCTAAGATGAATGATATCTGCAGGACTGCTAAAGTGGGGAAAGAGGAATTGTACTAGGTTTGAATGGACCCAAAAGCTTTTACTCATGAACACACACACAAAACACAAAACTTTTACCAGGACTGAGATTAGAACTACAGCCTAACTGGTTATTTGTACTATCATATTATGCAGTTATCACACACACCACAGAGCTTATGGGGCTGAGGTACGATAGAATGCACTGCTAAGATGACTGATATCTGCAGGACTGCTAAAGTAGGGAAAGGGGAGGTGCACCAGGTTTGAATGGACCCAACAGCTTTTATTTGTAAATACACAAGAACACACTTTTACATTTGCCAGAACTGAGATTTAGCTTCCTACTTAACTAGTTATTTGCACTATCTTGTTATGCAGTTATCACATCTGCCACAGAGCTTATGGGGCTGAAGCCAAATAAAAGGAACTTTTAAGATGACTGATATCTTGCAGGACTGCTAAAGTGGGGAAGGAGGAAGTGTACTGATTTTGAATGATCTCAAAGGGTTTTAGCTGTGAACACACACACACTTTTACATTTGCCAGGACTGAGATTAGAACCCCTACCTAACTAGTTATTTGTATTGTCATGTTTTGCAGTTATCACACACTCCACAGATCTTATGGGGCAGAGGCATGAGGATAGGCATTTCTAAGATGACTGATATCTGCAGGGCTGCTAAAGTGAGAAAAGGGGGATTGTACTGAGTTTGAATGGACCCAAATATTCTCAGTTGTGAAAACACACACACATTTACATTTGCCAGGACTGACATTAGAACTCCTACCTAACTAGTTATTTGGACTGTTGCGGTATGCAGTTATCACATGTGCCACAGAGCTTATGGGACTGAGGTCTGACAGAAGGCATTTCTAAAATGACTGATATCTGCAGACTTCTAAAGTGGGGAAAGGGGAAGTGTACTACATTTGAATGGACCCAAAAGCTTTTAATCATGAACACACACTTTTACAGTTAGTAGGACTAACTTTAGGACTCCAACCTAATTAATCATTTGTACTATTATGTGAAGCAGGTATCACACACCACAGAGATTATGAGGCTGAGGTATGATGAAAGGCACTTCTACGATGACTGATATCTGTAGGACTGCTAAAGTAGGGAGAGGTGAGGTGTACTGGGTTTGAATGAACCCAGAAGCTTTTAGTTGTAAACACACAATAACACACTTTTATATTTGCCAGGACTGAGATTAGAACTCCTACCTAACTAGTCATTAGAGTTATCTTGTTATGCAGTTATTGCACTCACCACAGAAGTTATAAGGCTGACACCTGATGGGAGGCACTTCTAAGATGAGTGATATCTGCAGGACTGCTAAAGTGGGGAAAAGGGAAGTGTACTGGGTTTGAATGGACCCAAATACTTTTAGCTGTGAACACACGTACACACTTTTACATTTGCCAGGACTGAGATTAGAACTCCTACCTAACTAGTTATTGTATTGTCGTGTTTTGTAATTATCACTCACACCACAGAGCTTATGGGGCTAAAGCCTGATGGAAGGCACTTCTAAGATTACTGATATCTGCAGGACTGCTAGAGTGGGGACAGGGGAAGTGTACTGGATTTGAATGGACCCAAAAGCTTTAACTCATGAACACACACAAAAAAACATGTTTACCAGGACTGAGATTAGAACTCCTACCTAACGAGTTATTTGTACAATCATATTATGCAGTTATCACACCTGCCACAGAGCTTATTGGGCTGAGGTATGACAGAAGGTACTTCTAAGGTGACTGATATCTGCAGGACTGCTAAAGTAGGGAAAGGGGAGTTGTACTGGGTTTGAATGGACTCAACAGCTTTTAGTTGTAGACACACAAGAACACAATTTTCTATTTGCCAGGACTGAGATTGGAACTCCTACTTAACTAGCTATTTGTTCTGTCTTGCTATGGAGTTATTGCATGAGCCACAGAACTTATGGGGCTGAGGCCTGGTGGAAGGCACTTCTAAGATGACTGATATCTGCAGGACTGCTAAAGTGGGGAAAGGGGAAGAGTATTGAGT
The DNA here is from genome assembly GCF_019279795.1 of Protopterus annectens. Lineage (NCBI taxonomy): Eukaryota > Metazoa > Chordata > Ceratodontiformes > Protopteridae > Protopterus > Protopterus annectens. The sequence goes on from NC_056737.1 coordinate 1,797,487,750, forward strand.
TTGACTGGACCCAAAAGCTTTTAGTTGTAAAAACATACACCCTTTTACATTTGCCAGGACTGAGATTAGAACTCCTACCTAACTAGTTATTTGTACTGTCGTGTTATGGTGTTATTGCATGCATCACAGAGCTTATGTGGCTGAGGCCTGATGGAAGACACATCCAAGATTACTGATATCTGCAGGACTGCTAAAGTAGGGATAGGGGAAGTGTACTGGGTTTGAATGAACCCAAAAGCTTTTAGTTCTAAACACACACACAAACTTTGACATTTGACAGGACTAAGATTAGAACTCCTACCTTACTAGTTATTTGTACTATGGTGTTGTGCAGTTATCACATGTGCCACAGAGCTTATGATGTTGAGGCCTGATGGCACTTCTAAAATGATTGATATCTACAGGGCTGCTAAAGTAGAGAAAGGGGAAGTGTACTGGGTTTGAAAGGACCAAAAAACTTTTAGTTGTAAATACACACACACTACTACATGTGTGAGCACTGATATTAGAACTCCTACCTAACTAGTTATTTGTACTGCTGTGTTATGCAGTTATCACACACACCACAGAGCTTATGGGGCTGAGGCCTGAAGGAAGGCAGTTCTAAGAAAACTGATATCTGCAAGACTGCTAAGGTAGGGAAAGGGGAAGTGTACTGGGTTCGATGGAATCAAAAGCTTTTAGTTGTAAGCACACATACACAAACACACTTTTACCTTTACCATGCCTGTGATTAGAACTCCTATCTAACTAGTTATTTGTATTATCATGTTAGGCAGCTATCACGCATGCCACAGAGGTTATAGGGCTGAGGTATGATGGAAAGCACCTCTAAGATGACTGATATCTGCAGAACTACTATAGTAGGGAAAGGGGAGGTGTACTAGATATGAATGGACCCCAAAGCTTTTAGTTGTAAACACACTTTCATATTTGCCAAGACTGAGATTAGAATTCCTACATAACTAGTTATTTGTACTGTCGTGTTTTGCAGTTGTCATATGTGCCACAGAGCTTATGGGACTGAAGCTTGATGGAAGGCCCTTCTAAGATGACTGATATCTGCAGGACTGCTGATGTGGGGAAATGGAAAGTGTACTGGGTTTGAATGGACCCAAAAGCTTAGTTGTGAATACAGATACACACACACACATAATTTTACATTTGTCAAGACTGAGATTACAAATCCTACCTAACTAGCTATTTATATTGTCATGTTATGCAATTATCACATGCGCCACAGAGCTTACGGGGTAGGGGCCTGACAGAAGGCACTTCTAAGATGACTGATATTTGAGGACTGATAAATTGGGGAAAAGGGAAGTGTACTGGGTTTGAGTGGACCAAAAAGCGTTTAGTTTTTAATACACACAAACTTTTACATTTGCCGGGACTGATATTAGAACTCTTACCTAACCAGTTATTTGTACTGTTATATTATGCAGATATCACACACACCACAGAGGTTATGGAGCTGAGGCCTGGTGGAAGGCACTTCTAAGATTATAGATATTTGCAGACTGATAAAGTGCAGAAAGGGAGGGTGTACTGAGTTTAAATGGGCCTAAAAGCTTTTAGTTGTAAACACACACACTTTTACATTTGCCAGTACTGAGATTAGAATTCCTACCTAACTAGCTATTTGCACTAAAGAGTTATGCAGTTATTGCATGCACCACAGAGTTTATAAGACTGAGGCCTGATGGAAGGCCTCTTTAAGATGAATGATATCTGCAGGACTGCTAAAGTGGGAAAGGGGGGGTGTTCTGGGTTTGAATGGGGACAAAAGCTTTTAGTCATGAACACACACACACACACACACACACACACACACACATACACTTTTACATTTACCAGGACTGAAATTAGAACTCCTACCTAACTAATTATTTGTATTATCATGTTATGCAATTATCACATGCACCACATAGCTTATGGGGCTAAGGTATAATGGAAGGCACTTCTACAATGACTGATATCTCCAGGTCTGCTAAAGTAGGAAAAAGGAGGTGAGCTGGGCTTGAATGGACCCCAAAGCTTTTAGTTGTAAACACACATGAACACACTTTTATATTTGCCAGGAATAAGATTAGAACTCCAACCTAACTAGTTATTTGTACTATCTTGTTATGCAGTTATCACATGCATCACAGAGCTTATTGGACGGACGTTTGATGGAATTGACTTCTAAGATTATTGATATCTGCAGGACTGCTAAAGTGGGGAAAGGGGAAGTGTACTGGGTTTGAATGGTCTCATAAGCTTTTAGCTGTGAACACACACACACTTTTACATTTGCCAGGACTGAGATTTGAACTCCTATCTAATTAGTTATTTGTACTGTCATGTTATGTAATTATTGGATGCACCACAGAGTTTATGGGGCTGAAGCCTGATGGAAGGCACTTCTAAGATGACTGATATCTGTGGGACTGCTAAAGTGTGGAAAGGGGAAGTATACTGGTTTAAATGGACCCAAAAGCTTTTATTCATCAACACACACAAAAAAACACACTTTTACCAGGACTGAGATTATAACTCCTACCTAACTAGGTATTTTTACTGTCATATTATGCACTTATCACACCTGCCACAGAGCTTAGGGGGTAGAGGCCTGACAGAAGGCACTTCTAAGATGATTGATGTCTGTGGACTGATAAAGTGGGGAAAGGGGAAGTGTACTGGGTTTGAATGGACCCAAAAGCTTTTAGTTGTTAACACACACAAACTTTTACATTTGCTGGCACTGATATTAGAACCCCTACCTTACTAGTTTTTTGTACTGTCATATTTTGCAGATATTGCATATGCCACAGAGGTAATGGAGCTGAAGCCTGATGGAAGGCACTTCTAAGATGACTGATATCTGCAGGACTGTGAAAGTAAGGAAATGGGAAAGTGTATTGGTTTTAAATGGACCTAAAAACTTTTAGTTGTAAACGCACACACATTTACATTTGCCAGGACTGAGATTAGAACTCCTACCTAACTAGCTATTTGCACTACAGAGTTATGAAGTAATTGCATGTGAAACAGAGTTTATAAGACTGAGGCCTGATGGAAGGCACCTCTAAGATGACTGATATCCACAGGACTTCTAAAGTGGGAAAGGGGAGGTGTACTGGGTTTGAATAGGAACAAAAGCTTTTAGTCATGACCACACACACACACACACACACACACACACACACACACACACACACACACACACACACACACACACACACACACACACACACACACACACACACATACACACACATACACTTTTACATTTACCAGGACTGAAATTAGAACTCCTACCTAATTATTTGTATTATCATGTTATGCAATAATCACATGTGCTACATAGCTTATGGGGCTGAGGTATGATGGAAGTTACTTCTAAGATGACTGATATCTCCAGGACTGCTAGAGTAGAAAAAGGGGAGGTGAGCTGGGTTTCAATGGACCCCAAAGGTTTTAGTTGTAAACACACATGAACACACTTTTGTATTTGCCAGAAACAAGATTATAACTCCAACCTAACTAGTTATTTATACTATCTTGTTATGCAGTTATCACATGTGCCACAGAGCTTATGGGATGGAGGCTTGATGGAAGGCACTTCTTAGATGACTGATATCTGCAGGACTGCTAAAGTGGGGAAAGGGGAAGTGTACCGAGTTTGAATGGACCCATACGCTTTTAGCTGTGAACACACACACACTTCTACATTTGCCAGGACTGAGATTTGAACTTCTATCTAATTAGTTATTTGTATTGTATTATGTAATTATCAGATGCACCACAGAACCTATGGGGCTGAAGCCTGATGGAAGGCACTTCTAAGATGAATGATATCTGCAGGACTGCTAAAGTTTGGAAAGGGGAAGTATACTAGTTTGAATGGGCCCAAAAGCTTTTACTCATGAACACACACAAAAACACACTTTTACCAGAAATTAGATTAGAACTACTACCTAATTAGTTATTTGTACTAGCATATTATGCAATTAGCACACACAACACAGAGCTTATGGGGCAGATGCCCGATGGAAGGCCCTTCTAAGATGACTGAAATATTCGGACTGATAAAGTGGGGAAAGGGGAAGTGTACTGAGTTTGAGTGGACCCAAAAGCTATTAGTTGCTAACACACACAAACTTTTACATTTGCTGGGAATGATGTTAGAACTCCTAACTTACTAGCTATTTGTACTGTCATATTTTGCAGATATTGCACACAGCACAGAGGTCATGGAGCTGAGGCCTGATGGAAGGCACTTCTAAGATGACTGATATCTGCAGACTGATAAACTGTGGAAAGGGGAAGTGTACTGGGTTTGGATGTACCCAAAAGCTTTTAGTTGTAAATACATACTATTACATTTGCCGGGACTGAGATTAGAACTCCTACCTAAATAGTTATTTGTACTACCATGTTATGCAGTTAATGCATGTGCCCCAGAGCTTATGATGTTGACACCTGGTGGAAGGCACTTCTAAGATGATTGATATCTGCAGGACTGCTAAAGTAGGGAAATGGGAAGTGTACTGGTTTTAAATGGACCCAGAAGCTTTTAGTTGTAAACACACACACTTTTACATTTGCCAGGACTGAGATTAGGACTACTACCTAGCTATTTGACCTACAGAGTTATGCAGTCATTGCATGCGCCACAGAGTTTATAAGACTGAGGCCTGATAGAAGGCACCTCTAAGATGACTGATATTTGCAAGACTGCTAAAGTGGGAAAGGGGAGGTGTGCTGGGTTTGAATGGGGACAAAAGCTTTTAGTCATGAACACACACAAGCTTACACTTTTACATTTACCAGGACTGAAATTAGAACTCCTACCTAACTAATTATTTGTATTATCATGTTATACAATTATCACATGCACCACATATCTTATAGGGCTGAGGTATGATGTAAGGTACTTCTAAGATGACTGATATCTCCAGGACTGCTAATGTAAGGAAAGGGGAGGTGAACTGTGTTTGAATGGGCCCAAAAGCTTTTAGTTGTAAACACACATGAACACACTATTATATTTGCCAGGAATAAGATTAGAACTCCAACCTAGCTAGTTATTTGTACTATCTTGTTATGCAGTTATCACATGCACCGTAGAGCTTATGGGACGGAGGTTTGATGGAAGGCACCACCATGTTATGCAATTAATGCATGTGCCACAGAGCTTATGGGGTTGAGACCTGATTACTGATATCTGCAGGACTGCTAAAGTTGGAAAAGAGGAAGTGTACTTGTTTTAAATGGACCCATAAGTTTTTAGCTGTGAACACACATACACTTTTACATTTGCCAGGACTGAGATTTGAACTCATATCTAATTAGTTATTTGTATTGTCTTGTTATGGAATTATCGGATGCAACACAGAGCTTATGGGGCTGAAGCCTGACGGACGGCACTTCTAAGATTATTGCTATCTGCAGGACTGCTAAAGTGGGGAAAGGGGAAGTTTACTGGTTTGAATGGACAAAAGCTTTTACTTATGAACACACATGCAAAAACACACTTTTACCAAGACTGAGATTAGAACTACTACCTGCAATTATCACACTCACCACAGAGCTTATGGGGCTGAGGTATGATGGAAGGCACTTCTAAGATGGCTGATATCTGAGGACTGCAAAGGTAGGGAAAGGGAGGGTGTACTGGGTGTGAATGGACCCAACAGCTTTTAGTTATAAAAACACAAGCACACATTTTATTTGCCAGGACTGAGATTAGAACTCGTCCTTCACTAGTTATTTGTACTATCTTGTTATGCAGTTATCACATGTGCCACAAAGCATATGAGGCTGAGGCCTAATGGAAGGCACTTATAAGATGACTAATATCTGCAGGACTGCTAAAGTGGGGAAAGGGGAAGTGTACTGAGTTTGAATGTACCCAAAAGCTTTTAGTTGTGAACACACACACACCTTTTTACATGAGCCAGGATTGAGATTAGAACTTCTAATTAACTAGTTATTTGTACTGTCATGTTATGCAGTAATCGCATGCACCAAAGAGCTTATGGGACTGAGGTCTGAAGGAAGACACTTTTAAGATGACTGATCTCTGCAGGACTGCTAAAGTGGGGAAAGAGGAAGTTTACTGGGTTTGAATGGACCCAGAAGCTTTTAGCTGTGAACACACATTTTTACATTTGCCAGAACTGAGATTAGAACTCCTATCTAATGAGTTATTTATATTGCCGTGTTATGTAATTATCGCACACACCACAGAGCTTATGGGGCTAAAGCCTGATGGAAGGCACTTCTAAAATGAATGATATCTGCAGGACTGCTAAATTGGGGAAAGGGGAAGTGTACTGGGTTTGAATGCACCCAAAAGCTTTTGCTCATGAACACACACACAAAAACACACTTTTACCAGGACTGAGATTAGAACTCCTACCTACCTAGTTATTTGTACTATAATAGTATGCAGTTATCACATGCACCACAGAGCTTATCAGGCTGAGGTATGACAGAAGACACTTCAAAGATGATTGTTATCTGCAGGACTGCTAAAGTAGGAAAAGGAAAGGTGTACTGGGTTTGAATGGACCCAATAGCTTTTAGTTGTAAACGCACAAGAACACACTTTTCTATTTGCTAGGACTGATATTAGACCTCCTACTTAACTAGTTATGTGTTCTATCTTGTTATGCAGTTATCACATGCCCCACAGAGCATATGAGGCTGAGGCCTAATGGAAGGCACTTTTTAGATGACTGATATCTGCAGGACTGCTAATGTGGGGAAGGGGAAGTCTACTGAGGTTAAATGGACCCAAAAGCTTTTAGTTGTGAACACACACCCTTTTACATTTGCCAGGAGTGAGATTTGAACTCCTACCTAGCTAGTTATTAGTACTACCATGTTATGCAGTTATCACATGCATGACAGAGGTTATGGGTCTGAGGCCTGATGGAAGGCACTTCTAAGATGACTGATATCTGTGGACTGATAAAGTGGGGAAAGGGGAAGTGTACTGATTTTGAATGAACCCAAAACCTTTTAGCTGTGAACACACACACACTTTTACATTTGCCAGGACTGAGATAAAAACTCCTACCTAAGTATTATTTCTATTTTCATGATATGCGGTTATTGCGCACTCCACAGAGCTTATGTGGCTGAGGTCTGAGGGAAGGTACTTCTAAGATGACTGATATCTGCAGGACTGCTAAAGATGGGAAAGGAGTAGTGTTCTGGGTTTGAATGGATCCAAAATCTTTTAGCTGTGAACACACATATGTTTACATTTGCCAGAACTGAGATTAGAACTCCTACCTAACTAGTTATTTATATTGTCGTGTTATGTAATTATCGCACACACCACAGGGCTTATGGGGCTGAAGCCTGATGGAAGGCACTTCTAAGATGACTGATATATGCAGACTGCTAAAGTGGGGAAAGGGGAAGTGTACATTTGAAAAGACCCAAAAGCTTTTAATCATGAACACACACACACTTTTACAGTTACCAGGACTGAGATTAAAACGCTTACCTAATTAGTTATTTGTACTATCATGTAGTGCAGTTATCACACACACCACAGAGATTATGAGGCTGAGATATGACGGAAGGCACTTCTACGATGACTGATATCTGTAGGATAGCTAAAGTAGAGAGAGGGGAGGTGTACTTTGTTTCCATGAACCCAAAAACTTTTACTTGTAAACACACAAGAACACACTTTTATATTTGCCAGGACTGAGATTAGAACACCTACCTAACTAGTTATTAGTACTATCTTGTTATGCAGTTACCACACGCACCACAGAAGTTATGGGGCTGAGACCTGATGAAAGGCACTTCTAAGATGACTGATATCTGCAGGACTGCTAAAGTGGGGAAAGGGGAAGTGTACTGGGTTTGAATGGACACAAAAGCTTTTAGCTGTGAACACACACACACACACACACACATTTACATTTGCCAGGACTGTGATTAGCACACCTACCTAACTAGTTATTTGTATTGTTATGTTTTGTAATTATCACTCATGACACAGAGCTTAAGGGGCTGACGCCAGATGGAAGGCACTTCTAAGATGATTGATATCTGAGGACTGCTAAAGAAGGGAAAGTGGAGGTGTACTGGGTATGAATGGACTCAAAAGCTTTTAATTGTAAACACAGTTTTAAATGTGCCAAGACTGAGATTAAAACTACTACCTAAGTAGTTATTTGTACTATTGTGTTATGCAGTTATCGCATGCACCACAGAGCATATGGGACTGAAACTTGATGGAAGGCACTTCTAAGATGATCGATATCTTCAGGACTGCTAAAGTGGGGAAAAGGAAAGTGTACTGGGTTTAAATGGACACAAAAGCTTTTAGTTGTGAACACATTTTTTTCTATTGTCCAGGACTGAGATGGAAACTCCTACCTAACAAGTTATTTGTATTGTGTTATGCAATTATAGCATGTGCCATGGAGATTATAGGGCAGTCGCCTGATGGAAGGCAGTTCTAAGATGATTGATATCTACAGGACTACTAAAGTGGGGAAAGGGGAAGTGTACTGGGTTTGAATGGACCCAAAAGTATTCAGTTGTGAGTACACACACACACACACACACACACACACACACACACACACGCACACACACACACACACACATTCTTTTACATTCTCCAGGACCGAGATTACAACTCCTACCTAGCTAGTTGTTTTGACTGTCATGGTATGCAGTTATTGCATGCACCACAGAGCTTATGGGGCTGAGGTCTGACAGAAGGCACTTTTAAGATGACTGATATCTGCATGACTGCTAAAGTCGGATAAGGGGAATTGTACTGATTTTGAATGAATCCAAATGTTTTTAGCTGAGAATACACACACACTTTTACATTTGCCAGGACTGAGATAAAAACTCCTACCTAACTAGTTATTTGTATTTTCATGATATGCAGATATTGCACACTCCACAGAGCTTATGGGGCTGAGGCCTGAGGGAAGGTACTTCTAAGATGACTGATATCTGCAGGACTGCTAAAGTGGGGAAAGGGAAAGTGTACTGGGTTTAAATGGACCCAAATATTCTCAGTTGAGAACACACATACTTTTATATTTAAATGGACTGAGAGAATTCCTACCTAATTTATTTGCACTGTGGTGGTATGCAGTTATTGCACACACCCAGAGCTTATGGGGCTGAGGCCTGGTGGAAGGCACTTTTAAGAAGACTGATATCTGCAGACTGCTAAAGTGGGGACAGGGAAGTGTACTAGGTTTGAATGGACCCAAAAGCTTTTAATCATGAACACCCACCCACCCACACACACACACACACACACACACACACACACACACACACACACACACACACACACACTTTTGCAGTTACAAGGCCTGAGATTAGAACTCCTACCTAATTAGTTATTTTCACTATCATGTTATGCAGCTATCACATGCACCACAGAGCTTATGGGACTGAGGTATGATGGAAGGCACTTCTACGATGATAAAGGACTGCTAAAGTAGGGAAAGAGGAAGTGTAATGGGTTTGAATGGACCCAAAAGCCTTTAATCATGAACACACACACACACACACACACACACACACACACACACACACACACACACACACACACACACACACACACACACTTTTACAGTTACCAGGCCTGAGAATAGAACTCCTACCTAATTAGTTATTTTCACTACTATGTTATGCAGTTATCACATGCACCACAGAGCTTTTGGGACTGAGGTATGATGGAAGGCACTTCTACGATGACTGATATTTGTAGGACTGCTAAAGTAGGGAAAGGGGAAGTGTAATGTGTTTGAATGGACCCAAAATCTTTTTTTGTGAACACACACAAACACACACTTTTACATTTGCCAGGGCTGGGATTAGAACTCTTATTTAACTAGTTATTTGTACTGTCAAGTTATGCAGTTATCTCATGTGTCACAGAGCTTATGGGGCTGAAGCCTGATGGAAGGCATTTCTAAGATGACTGATATCTGCAGGACTGCTAAATATGGGAAAGGAGTAGTGTTCTAGGTTTGAAAGGATCCAAAATCTTTTAGCTGTGAACACATTTTTACATTTGCCAGGATTGAGATTAGAACTCCTACCTTTCTAGTTATTTATATTGTCGTGTTATGTAATTATCACACACACCACAGAGCTTATGGGGCTGAAGCCAAATGGAAGGCACTTCTAAGATGACTGATATCTGCAGACTGCTAAAGTGAGAAAAGGGGAAGTGTACATTTGAATAGTCCCAATAGCTTTTAATCATGAACACACACACATTTACAGTTACCAGGACTGAGATCTGAACTCCTACCTAATTAGTTATTTGTTCTATTATGTTATGCAGTTATCACACAAACACCGCAGAGATTATAAGGCTGAGATAGGGTGAAAGGCACTTCTATGATGACTGATATCTGTAGGACTGCTAATGTAGGGAAAGGGGAAGTGTACTTTGTTTCCATGGACCCAAAAGCTTTTACTTGTAAACGCACAAGAACACACTTTTATATTTGCCAGGACTGAGATTAGAACACCTACCTAACAAGTTATTAGCACTATCTTGTTATGCAGTTATCACATGCACCACATAGGTTATGGAGCTGAGACCTGATGAGAGGCACTTCTAAGATGACTGATATCTGCAGGACTGCTAAAGTGGGGAAAGGGGAAGTGTACTGGGTTTGAATGGACACAAAAGCTTTCAGCTGTGAACACACACACATATTTACATTTGCCAGGACTGTGATTAGCACTCCTACCTAACTAGTTTGTATTGTTATGTTTTGTAATTATCACTCATGACACAGAGCTTAAGGGGATGATGCCAGATGGAAGGCACTTATAAGATGATTGATATCTGAGGACTGCTAAAGAATGAAAAGTGGAGGTGTACTGGGTATGAATGGACGCAAAAGCTTTTAGTTGTAAACACAATTTTAAATTTGCCAAGACTGAGATTAGAACTCCTACGTAACTAGTTATTTGTACTATTGTGTTATGCAGTTATCGCATGCACCACAGTGCATATGGGACTGAAATTTTATGGAAGGCACTTCTAAGATGACCAATATCTTCAGGACTGCTAAAGTGGGGAAAAGGAAAGTGTACTGGGTTTAAATGGACACAAAAGATTTTAGTTGTGAACACATTTTTTCTATTGTCCAGGCCTGAGATGGCAACTCCAACCTAACTAGTTATTTGTATTGTGTTATGCAATTATCGCATGTGCCATGGAGCTTATGGGGCAGTAGCCTGACGGAAGGTAGTTCTAAGATGACTGATATCTGCAGGACTACTGAAGTGGGGAAAGGGGAAGTGCACTGTGTTTGAATGGACCTAAAAGTATTCAGTTGTGAGTATACACACACACACACACACACACACACACACACACACACACACACACACACACACACACACACACACATTATTTTACACTTTCCAAGACTGAGATTACAGTTGTTTGGACTATCATGGTATGCAGTTATCACATGCACCACAGAGCTTATGGGGCTGAGGTCTGACAGAAGGCACTTTTAAGATGACTGATATCTGCATGACTGCTAAGGTCGGATAAGGGGAATTGTACTGATTTTGAATTAACCCAAATGTTTTTAGCTGAGAATACACACACACTTTTACATTTGCCAGGACTGAGATAAAAACTCCTACCTAACGAGTTGTTTGTATTTTCATGATATGCAGTTATTGCACACTCCACAGAGCTTATGCGGTTGAGGCCTGAGGAAAGGTACTTCTAAGATGACTGATATCTGCAGGACTGCTAAAGTGGGGAAATGGAAAGTGTACTGGGTTTAAATTGACCCAAATGTTCTCAGTTGAAAACACACATACTTTTATATTTAAATGGACTGAGAGAATTCCTACCTAATTTGTTATTTGCACTGTCATGGTATGCAGTTATCACACACACCCAGAGCTTATGGGGCTGAGGCCTGATAGAAGGCACTTCTAAGAAGACTGATATCTGCAGACTGCTAAAGTGGGGAAAGGGAAGTGTACTAGGTTTGAATGGACCCAAAAGCTTTAATCATGAACGCACACACACACACACACGCACACACACACACATACTTTTACAGTTACCAGGACTGAGATTAGAACTCCTACCTAATTAGTTATTTTCACTATCATGTTATGCAGTTATCACATGCACCACAGAGCTTATTGGACTGAGGTTTGATGGAAGGCACTTCTAAGATGACTGATATTTGTAGGACTGCTAAAGTAGGGAAATGGGAGTTGTAATGGGTTTGAATGGACCCAAAAGCTTTTATTTGTGAACACACACAAACACACACTTTTACATTTGCCAGGGCTGGAATTAGAACTCCTATTTAACTATTTATTTGTACTGTCAAGTTATGCAGTTATCTCATGTGCCACAGAGCTTATGGGGCTGAAGCCTGATGGAAGGCACTTCTAAGATAACTGATAACTGCAGGACTGCTAAAGATGGGAAAGGAGTAGTGTTCTGGGTTTGAATGGATCCAAAATCTTTGAGTCATGATCACACACACAAACACACTTTTACACTTGACAGGACTGAGATTAGAACTCCTGCTTAGCTAGTTATTTGAATTATCATGTTTTGCAGTTATCACATGTGCCACAGAGCTTATGGGAATAAGGCCTGAAGGAAGGCACTTCTAAGATGACTGATATCTGCAGGACTGTTAAAGTGGGGAAAGGGGAAGTGTACTGGGATTGAATGGACCAAATGTTTTCAGTTGTGAACACACACATACTTTTACATTTGCCAGGACTGAAATTAGAACTCCTACCTAACTAGTAATGTGTACTTTCCTGGTATGCAGTTATCACATGTAGCAAAGAGCTTATGGAGCTGAGGCCTGATGAAAGGCACTTCTAGGATGACTGATATTTGCAGGACTTTTAAAGTGGGGAAAAGGAAAGTATACTGGGTTTGAATGGACCCAAAGCCTTTAGTCATGAACACACACACACACACACACACACACACACACAGACACACTTTTAAATTTACCAAGACTGAGATTAGACCTCATACCTAACTAGTTATTTGCAAAATCATGTTATGCAGTTATCACATGCACCACAGAGATTATGGGGCTGGGGTATGATGGAAGGCATTTCTAAGATGACTGATATCTGCAGGACTGCTGAAGGAGATAAAGGGGATGTGTACCGGGTTTGAATGGATTCAAAAGCTTTTAGTTGTAAACACACAAGAACACACTTTTACATTTTCCATGATTGAGATTAGAACTCCTGCCTAACTAGTGATTTGCACTATAGTGTTATGCATTCATCACACATGACACAGAGCTTATGAAGCTGAAGTATGACGGAAGGCACTTCTAAGATGACTGATATCCGCAGGACTGCTAAAGTGGGGAAAGGGGAAGTATACTGGGTTAGGATGGACCCAAAAACTTTTACTCATGATCACACACACACACACAAACACACACTTTTACCAGGAATGAGAATAGAACTACTACATAACTAGTTATTTGCACTATCATATTATGCAGTTATCACATGCGCCACAAAGCTTATGGGGCTGAGGTATGATGGAAGGCACTTGTAAGATGAGTGATATCTGCAGGCCAGCTAACGTAGGGAAAGGGGAGGTGTACTGGGTTTGAATGGACCCAGCAGCTTTTAGTTATAAACACACAAACACACACTTTTACAATTTCCAAGACTGAGATTAGACCTCCTACTTATCTTGTCATTTGTACTTCCATGTTATGCAGTTATAGCACATGCCACAGAGATTATGGGGATGAGGCCAGATGGAAGGCACTTATAAGATAACTGATATCTGCAGGACTGCTAAAGTGGGGAAAGAGGAAGTGTACTGAGTTTGAATGAACCCAAAAGCTTTTAGTTGTGAACACACACACCCTTTTCCAATTGCCAGGATTGACATTACAACTTCTACCTAACTAGTCATTTGTACTGTCATGTTATGCAGTTATCACATGCACCACAGTAGTAATGCGGTGAATTCTGATGAAAGGCACTTTTAAGATGATTGATATCTGCAGGACTGCTAAAGTGTGAAAAGGGGAAGTGTACTGATTTTAAATAAACCCAAAAGTTTTTAGCTGTGAACACACACACACTTTTACATTTGCCAGGACTGAGATTAGAACTCCTACCTAACTAGTTATGTGTATTGTCATGTTATGCAGTTATCACACAGTCCACAGAGCTTATGGGGCAGAGACCTGAGGGACGGCACTTCTAAGATGACTGATATC
>NC_056737.1:1797502522-1797519424 GCF_019279795.1 Protopterus annectens
CATAACATTATCATTGAAAAACATTTATGAATAACACTGGGCAACAGTACAAAATAACAAAAGAATGGGAAAACTTGGTCCTTTAAATGACTAACTTGATAATTTCATACCAGAATTCACTTGATAATTTCATACCAGAATTCTACATAGTTAAATATCTTGACAGGATAAGTGAACAAAAATCAAATAGCTATCCATGTGTAAGATCAGTTTTTATTCATTCATTTCAACTATAGCTGTTGTAAAACATAACAACTTCAGCTCGAATTTTCAATATCCCATTTATGGTCAACTATCACTTGAACCATGCTACATAATCATTTGAAAGTGGTGCCTGTAAAATGAGTATTCTGACAATCCTATAAAAAATTCCACATAGTTAAAAAGTTATAATATCACAAAACAATCATTTAGCTAAAATGGGCACACTTTTTTGTTAACATAATTTTTGACAAGGAGATATTCTAGCACAAGAAGCCAAACAGGAAAACAAAAGAGATGGAAAAAATCACCCTAGGCTTTCCAGTTGGAGAACTGGATCATAAACTAAGGGGAGAGGGTGGAACGGGGAGAAGGTTGGATATTCTATTCAGGAAGGGAATGGGTGAGTTTACAAAAGATACCAAAGGCATCAAGAAAAAGAACATACCAGTATACAAAGTCATCTGCCATTCTACATGTGTTTTTTATACAGCATAGTACTGAATATGACCGCAGCACATTGCCATCATTATCAGAGGGAGGTCTGACCAGACCACAAATGCAATAGAACAAATGTCTTGTGTGGTGAAATATATATTATTATTATTTCTTCTTATACAATGACCAATCAATATAGATAATATTCTCAACTGATTATATATTTCCCACACTGAGGTAAAGCCAGATACCCACATTTCCACTGGATATTAGCTGTATTAAGCAACCAAAACAATTCAAAACTGCTACCAAAAACTTTCTAAAAAACACCTGGACCTGCCACTGCACATACCCTCCTTAACTGTCTACCTCACCTCTTGAGCTGCTTCCTGCCTACCTCTCCCTCCTTTTTTCTTATCCTTACCTAACAACTGTAACTGTGAATCCTACTTGTAACTAGCTTAAACTACCTGTACTGTCTACTCTAATATGTTTATTCTATGTTCCTATGTAGCTACAGCCTTAGTGACAGTATTCTTGATAAGACTGTTTAAGTTTGTATATAATCTTGGTACCTTTACATATATTAGTTATACATTGTAAATTAGTAGTGTACTGTAGGGTTCCTATTATGTAAGTGAATGCTTAAAGTTGCAAACGCTGTTTAATCGAACATGTTTACCCAAAATGGCAAAATTCCAAAAGCACAGAACATGATTTTTTTCCCCAGGAAAAAAATCACTGGGCCTTTTTCGGGACTTTGCCATTTCCTCAACTGTGGTGCAAACTCGGAGTTGGTATATATATATATATATATATATATATATATATATATATATCCATATAGGGGGGCTATTTTGTTTTTTTTTTTTTTTATGGATCAGCGATTTTTTTCCATGCATTTTAGATTTTCGAAGTGTTTGGGCCGATTATACAGCATTCACAATTTCAAGTGTTCGCTGATATAATATAGACCCTGTACTGTACATTTCATTT
The DNA here is from genome assembly GCF_019279795.1 of Protopterus annectens. Classification (NCBI taxonomy): domain Eukaryota; kingdom Metazoa; phylum Chordata; order Ceratodontiformes; family Protopteridae; genus Protopterus; species Protopterus annectens. The sequence goes on from NC_056737.1 coordinate 1,797,504,158, forward strand.
GTGTTATCCGAGGAGCTTTTCTCCCCGGGTCTCTGTTGATAAAGGGCTACAGCTCAGTCAGACTAACCTGGACAACAAATGTCAAATAAAATTTAATGGTAACCAAGTTTAATGCAACATGCCAGAATATAGCAGTGAAGTATCTGTAAACCCTACTTCATGCTCGTGTATAAAATGTTATGTCAGTCTACCTTTGAGAGCTCTTAATAGATCTTCTAGGCTATTATAATAAGATGTGCAGGTGTAAAATGCACCTGAAATTGCCATTATGCACATTAAAGATGATAAAGCATCAAAATGCTTAATATGTCTGCAGGACATTGACCCATGCTTGCAATAACAATAATGTTATTTTGGTTAGTGAAATGTACAAAAGGTTTATATCTGATATAATGGTACCTGAGTGCACAGCATTCTCTACCTTGGGCAGAAGCTCTATACTCACCCTAATGGAAAAGTAGGACAATGCAACATGCCACACCACGCCAGGGAAATACCCAGGAAACCCTACTTTTCATACTTTAGAATAAAATGCAACATTCCAGTCCACTTAGAGATTTTTAACAAAACATTTAAAAACTACAATGGAATAATCCGGTAAAAATGCATCTAAAAATCTAATTATATCCTTAGAGACAACAATGTAGCTAAATGCTGACTTTGACTGTACAGCAACGTCCCTATTGCAATTTTGATAATTAATGACATGCTTGTGGTGGTTAGAACATTGTTTTGATCAGTTTAAATATTACAATTTTTCTTCTGATGAACAGATTCCTCTTTAAAGAATGTATTTTGAACATATCCTACATCTTTTATCCTCAGTAGAAGTCATAGACTTACCCATACTTGAAGTCAAATGCAATGCACCATGGAAGCTTGTCACTGTCAAGTAACTGCAGGTGTGGATGTCTAAGAAGTGGGACCGCAGTCTGCCTTTATAGTTGCTTATAAAACATGCAAGAAATTATCCTTTATCACTCAAGTACATAGTGCAGATATGGGTGCCATCCTTCCCTTAGGGATTAAAATGTTACTCATTTCTGAATTTGATAAAAAGCATTGTCCCCCACTCCCATTCTCAAAACAGAGGGAGTTCTAGCCATGTTTGAAGTTACAAAAGTGTTGACTTATATGAGTATGCAAACAGATTTTACCTCTGTTGTAATAAAAAATCAAGAGATAAATTCTGGACATGCGCTGTACACCTCACAATTAAGGAAAGCCAAAGAAACCAAACTGCAGCTGATATATAAAGCACCTTCCACACACAAAAAGTCCAGAACAAGCAAAGAAATGCAGAAGGTGACACCACTGGAAGCTAGATACCTCTGTTGTTGAAACCAAAGAAACAGCCTTTCTGTGTAGAACATCTTCTTTCTTCAAAGGTTAGCGCTTTCACGTAGTAGACACTACACTTCTTCAGACATAAAACACACAAAACAGCACCACACTTAAATACTAGTTTTGGCGCCAAAAGTAAGACAATCTATCTATTATTCAATTAGAAACATTGTTCAAGTCTTAAAGACATCTAGTAACAAATACTGCATAAATATGTCCTTATCAGACATCTAAAATACATAAAATGATGCTTATGATGAAGCGACTCTGTATTATAGCCAGGATTAAATGAATGAGGGTTTAAGTTTGTTGTTAGAACTCTATCAAAGTTAAACACAATTGAGTGCGGTGGACGATCCACGTTAAACAACATATTTCCTTTCCCTTGTATACAAAACGATGCATATAATTAGGCAACTCTGTAATATAATCAAAGTTAATTGTACAAATATTTTTAGATTTGTTGTTAAAACTCAACTGAAATTGAGCATAATTAAATGTGATAAACACTCTGCGTTAGATGCATATTTACTCTTTTCTCTGTCATGTGCAGTTCCGCTGAAAGTTGACAACCCAAACTGGTAACTCTAAAAACTCTGAAGTGCATCTTAATACAATCAAGGAGCACTTAAATGCTTCTGTGTGAAAAATCTCCCAACTACAATCTCCCTGGTTCAAGTGGCAACAGTCAATTATACAAATGCTTTACAAAAGATAAACCTGATCACAACAGCATTAGCAGACAGATATGAATAAATAGTTATTCTATGGTTTGCGTAAAATAAATAAAATATATATTTAAAATTATTACTAAAATACATTTATAATGTTTTTAAAATGCATTTAAGGTAAAACAAAAAAAAGAAAACGATAAACATTCTCCATGCAACAATGTTTCATTTTCTTCTATGTCATGCGCAATGGCGCTAAGGTAAACAACACAAGTGCTAAAGGTTCTGACAGTTCTAAAATGCAGCTTCACGTAATCACATAGTGCTATTATGCTAAAACGTCAATAGCAACAGTTTCAATCATGCGAACTCATTGATCCAGGTATCAACCAGGTCAAAAAATATATGTATATCAGTTTTAAATAGTCCAAGGGACATAAACGCTGCATTAAAGGATCAAGTCAACCTGTGTAATCAAAAGACAACAGTAGTTAAAGCTATCGCTAATCCTAACAAAACTTTTTTATATATAAACATATGCTTCATCTATAAAAGTGTACATATAAAAAATTTTTTATGTGTAGCAATTTTCTACATACAACAGAGCATTGGGCCATGCAATGAAATTGTTCTAAATTCATCATCACAATCTGTAATATTGGAAGGGTTCTACTTAGGTGAAAAGTTATAAGAAAGAGCCACATCCATACTTCCAATACTGGAAGAAACTCTAAAAACAATCAACCAGGAAATCATGTAACTTAGGTTACTATACAGTGTCTACTTATATTTGCTAACACAAGCAGTTATGTATGACCTCATTAAATTGATAGCCAAGTGATAAACTTAGTAGTTAATGTCATGATACACTGTGGCCTATGACTATAGAAAATAAATTTATAACTAAATAAATAAATGATAAAAACATTAATCAAGGCATGAAAGGACTGAAATATTCTGTATATGTATGTAAAATTAATCAAAAGAAGACAATTGGATTGTATGACTACAATATATATGAGCATAAATATGTGTGTGTCTTAAAGAATACATATAGAATATTGTGCCCCAATGAGAAAAAAATTAACATGCACTCTATCTGTTCAAAAAGACTCAGTCAACGCAATATATCTAAAAATATAGGAATACAGATAAGTCAAGTATTCCAAATGACACGTATAAAAACGAATTAATATAATCTAATTATGTTTAATATAATCAACATGTATAGATGTAAATGTATATTGAAACTAAAACCAATGAAAAATGTGATCAAGAACAAAATTTTTTTATAAATGTGTATAACAAAAAATGTGAATGTAAATGTTAAGACTTTCTATTCATAAGAACAGGTTTGATAGAGACATATTGATTTAGGCCTGGATAATCATGAGCCCTGAGCTTCAGAATCCATCTGAGCTCCATGTTGGCCAGATGGTTCTGACCATCTCCACCTCTAGGGTTGGAACTACCAGATGGTTCTGACCATCTCCACCTCTAGGGTTGGAACTAATAAGTTGTAGAGTCTTAAAGCTGAAACTGTGATTATTATAAAGTAAAATATGTTTAGCTAAGGCATTCAATTCAATGCCTTTTTTGATATCATAGAGATGGTTATACATCCTATCTCTTAGTCTGTGTTTCGTTAGACCTACATAAAACGCTGGACAATTGTTACATGTTGCTAAGTATACCAGATTGGTACTGTTACAATTGGAGCCAAAAGTGGGTTTAAACACATACAGGCCATTAGGGTGACTAAAATCCTGTATTTGAGAAATGTAGGGGCACATATGGCAGTGTCCGCATGGATGAGTGCCCAATCTGTTGTTACTGCTATTATAACTCACAAAGTTCCTTTCAATACACAAAATTTGTTTCAAATTGTCACAATTTTTGTAAACAAAACATAAATGATCTACTATCAACATGCGAGTGTCTTTATCCATAGTCAATAGGTTCCAGTTCTTTTTAATAATGTGTTGTAAAGTTTGCACATCACTAGTGTATTTTAAAATGTATGTTACTTTATTGTTGAAACTGGATGTGTTATGCATACGACAATAGCTTTTTGTAAATCTATTTATTGTTACTTTTTCTGGCTCACTTTTATCTATTATTTGGAGTCTGCAGCATTTTACCATTTGGCTGTTATAACCCCTTTGAAGAAAAAGGGATGTCATAAAGTCAGCTTCAGTAGAGAGTACATCATGTTCTTTACATATCTTGGATAGACGGGTAAACTGTCCCCTGACTATTCCTGTAAACACATGCCTCGGATGCATACTATCATAACTTAGTAATGCATTCTTCCATGTTGGCTTCCTGTAGAGTGATGGAATGATTCTACCTTGTCTAGAAAAAGTGAGAGATAGATCTAAAAAGTGTATAGTTTCATGTGACATTTCATTGGTGAAACGAAGGAAAGAAGTGGTGGATTCCAAATATGTAAGAAAGATGTCAAATTCTATTTTGGTACCATCCCAAATTATAAGCACATCATCTACGAATCTTCTAAACAATCTGACTTTTTTGTACATAGGGTGATTAAATAAAAAACTTTCCTTCCAATGGTGGACTACAAGATTGGCATAAGTATTTGTACAGGGGGTGCCCATGGCAACCCCCCATGTTTGCAAATAATACTTATCTCTGAACATGAACACATTGTTATTTAAGACCAGACTCAACAAATCACTTATTAATATCTGTCTGTTGTTGCTAAAGTTACTAGATTTCACCATGACTTCTCTTATGGCTTGTAGGCCATAGTCATTTGGTATTGATGTAAATAAATTCTTTACATCCATGGTGATTAATAGTGGATCAAGGGCATCTTTGTTTAAGTCTAACTTTTCCAGATCCACTAAAAGTTCAAAAGAATCTTTAAGAATAGTAGGAATATTGTTGACAATCGGTCTAAGTAAATGTTCAATAAAAGACGAGATAGTAGAGGTAGACCATTTATCACCCGAAACTATTGGTCTCATGGGTAGTGGGAGGATGTTTTTGTGGATCTTTGGTAGACCTTTTATTATTGGTATGGTGGGAAACTCAATGAAAAAATAATCATAGGTTTCTTTGCTTATTTGGCCACACATCAACAGATCATGAAGGTCATCATGTATATATTTTATAATGTTGTTTACCTTATTCAAGTTAACTAACTGATAAGTATCCTTATCTGCTAAAAGTGTGTACATATTATCATGTAGTGTTTTGTATTCATGGCTACTACACCTCCTCCTTTGTCCGCAGGCTTTATCAAGATTTTCTCATTATTCTGGATTCTTCTCAAGGAGTCTCGTTCTCTTTGAGTTAAGTTGAAAAATGTATTTCGCTTGACCTTGCTAGAATAGAGTTCATAGAAGTCTCTTTCACACAATTTCAAGAAGCTTTCCACGTGAGATGGTAAAGGAGGTGTAAAGCTACTTTTGTTCTTAAATCTGGAAATATTGTTGATGCCCTGTACTTCATTCTTATCTTTGAATAGAATCTTTAATGTCAAATTTCGGCAAAACAACCTAAGATCTATCAAGGTATCACTCAAAGTGCTGGCCTGTGATGGGATGAATCCCAGGCCCCTGTTTAAGAGGGAAAGGTCTGAGGCATCAAAGGCAATATCGGAAAAGTTGTACACTAAGTTATTCAATTCTTTGTTTTTCTCATATTGCCATACTTTTCTCCTGATATCTTCCTCTTGCGAGGTCCCCTGCTGTTGGATCGACCTCTTGACTTTACTTGTTGTTTGACTGGAAAAGGTAAAAAACATGTGTTGTCCATGGAGGAATCTTTTGGTCTTGCTCCTGAGGTGATCTCCGAGAAGGTTCTTCTGTTAGCCAATTGGTTAGGGGGAGGAGTGTCATTGAAAGCAGAGTTAGTTGGAGTATTGGTACTGGTTGCTGATGGTTCGGACCATGTAGAAAGGCCAGAAGAAGAAGGAACAAACAAGTTCATTGCTGGCACATCATTTAAGGTTGTGGTAACACCAGAGGAAGTGGTTTCTCTGTGCACAGCATAGGTCATATCATGAGTATTGGTATGCTGTGTCCTAGGCCAAACAAAAATTTGTCCTGAAGAAAAGTCATTAAAATCCCTGAGGAGTTTGCGTTGCTTGGTTTGTTTTAGCTTTTCACTAAACAAATTCACCTGTGTTCATAGGTTGTCTAACCTTTTAGTACAGTGATCACTATTGAAACGTTCATTAAGATCTTTTTGAAGACGATCAACCTTGTTCCTCAATTCTGCTTCTAGTGGAGCAAAGTAGTCTAACAGAAGTTTCATATAGCTGAAACCAAGTTCAATGTTTAGATCTTGCCACTTTCTTAATAGTACAGGGTGGCTTTCGCCATAAGTGGGCATACATAAAACACGCATTCCTCTAGGGACAAAGCGAAAATGAAGACTAGCTTCCAAGTGCTGTCTTTGCCAAGCATAACGTTGTAGTTTAAACAAGTCATCTTGTAACTCATTACACAATTTATTAAAATCAAGCATGTTCTCACCGTTAGGAAAAGATAGTGCTGGAGCTTGATTGTTGGTCAGGTCCAGAGTCAATAAAGGGTTTTCATTCTGATGTAATAAGTTTCCCCAGATGGGTAATCCAGCCCTCGTCTCAGGACGAAAATCAAGTTAAATATCTGTCTGCTCCATGTGTAGTATCAGATGCAGTAAAAACGAAGACAAAACAAAGAAACCAAACTGCAGCTGATATATAAAGCACCTTCCACACACAAAAAGTCCAGAACTAGCAAAGAAATGCAGAAGGTGACACCACTGGAAGCTAGATACCTCTGTTGTTGAAACCAAAGAAACAGCCTTTCTATGTAGAAAATCTTCTTTATTCAAAGGTTAGCGCTTTCACGTAGTAGACACTACACTTCTTCAGACATAAAACACACGAAACAGCACCACACTTAAATACTAGTTTTGGCGCCAAAAGTAAGACAATCTATCTATTATTCAATTAGAAACATTGTTCAAGTCTTAAAGACATCTAGTAACAAATACTGCATAAATATGTCCTTATCAGACATCTAAAATACATAAAATGATGCTTATGATGAAGTGACTCTGTATTATAGCCAGGATTAAATGAATGAGGGTTTAAGTTTGTTGTTAGAACTCTATCAAAGTTAAACACAATTGAGTGCGGTGGACGATCCACGTTAAACAACATATTTCCTTTCCCTTGTATACAAAACGATGCATATAATTAGGCAACTCTGTAATATAATCAAAGTTAATTGTACAAATATTTTTAGATTTGTTGTTAAAACTCAACTGAAATTGAGCATAATTAAATGTGATAAACTTATCTATTGTGATGTGTTTATCACATTTAAATCAACATTATTTGAGAAAGTTGGTTGGTTAAGGGTTAGGTGAGTAGAGTCTGAATGAAAGGAAGAATGGTAGTGAAGAAAGGAACATGAAAGGCAAACATGCATAACAAACGATGAGGAATACTTTTGATAGGCCATCCTGTATGCTGCTGATAAAAACACCACTGCTTTCAGTAGTGTTTGGATTAGATGAATGAAAAACGGGTGGAATGATCCATTCTAGCTAAAAATTGGAAAGGGCCGATGGCACAGTAGCATCATTTACTTCATTTTATCCATGTGTTTGGATGAAAACAGTACTCACGCAGTTTTAACAACAAAGTTTATGTGATGTTGACTGTGGAAGAAAAGTTATAACATGATGTGGGAATGCATGGTCCCCTTTTTGGTACAGCTGAAGTACTAAATAAATGAAAGATGACAAGCATAACTTATTTCCACTTTAGATGGTAGAGAAGTTCGGCTAGAACTTCTTTCACCAAGTGAATGATTCTGGACAGCACAACTTTTATTGACAACAAGTTAATGTTAATAGAGTTAGCTTTCTTTAGATTCTAATTGCAACAACAAATCCGTTTGATAAGGCACCAAACACCTACTAATAAAACTTCAAAGGTGCCAGTATGAGCAAGTAGCTGCACCATAAGCCCAACACATGAAACAAAATGCTCACAAAAAGTATGTTACTCCAGTCTCTTTATTGTTAAGCACTTTCTTCCCCAGTATACACCTCTGGGACTTCCTCAGAACAAGAAACAGAAGAAATTACATTGCTCCAAGTCAATACCCTTTATATGCAATGAAACAATCAATTAATCAATTATTCTCCCACAATTTCAAAGACAGACATTAAAACATTAAAAACCTTTGTACTTTAAATATACACACAAAAAATTTAGAAAATGTTGAATTTTACATTTTTAAAAATAATATACAAAATACAATAAAAATTCAGATGTTTAAAGCTCTTTTTCTTAGAACAGGAACCAAGGAAATATCATCATAATCTAATTATCCAATAAAACTCTTTAAGATCAACCTGAAGCTCCCACCGACCACCTCTAAAATTCCTTGGGACAACTTCTAAAATGCCAAACTTAAATCTTGTATCTCACTCACATGCTAATGTGTGCCTATACAATGCATTATTTACATTCTCCTTATTAATGGCATAAAGGTGTTCATATATTCTGGTCTTAAAGTTCCTTTCTATTTTGCCAATATAGTAATATGAACATGTTTGGCAAACTGAAATATATATAACACCTCTCGTATTACAATTACCCTTGTGTAGAGGAATGCCCCTAACATGCCCGGCTATCAGGACCACATCACTATCTAAGATGGAGGGGCATTGATTGCAACTACCACATTTAGTAGTTCCTTTGATAAACATAGTCTTGTTAATGAAAGTGTGCTCTGTCAAATATTTAAAATTTCTCCCAGCTTTGTATATAAAGCTTGGTGTCTCACCAATTATGTGAAAAACATCACCGTTTCCTTTGAATATAGGCCAATTCTTCTTTATAATGTCTCTTAATGTAAGTTCCCCTGAACCATAAGGGATGACCATACTAGTGTCAAAATTGACCCTATGAGTATGTTGACTACCCATTTTTTGAATGGTCACACCACTTCCCAATAAGGGCTTATATTTTGAACCCCATCCTTCTATCATTCCTTTTGTTACTTCTTCAAGAAGTCCTTTTGGGTATGCCCTTACCCTAAACATTTCTGTTATGTTAGAAACTTCTTCCAAGAAGGTGTCATATGTAGAACACATTCTTGCAACCCTTACCAACTGCTCATTATAGATGTTTCTCTTCATATGAAAGGGATGACTACTCTGAAAATCAAGGTAGCTGTTGGAGAAGGTGTCTTTTTGAAATATTCTAGAGGCAAATTTCTTGTTGGCTGTGTCCTTAGAAATAATCACATCCAAATGCTCAATTTTCTCACTAGAATGTTTGGCTGTAAAATTAAAAAATGCACATATCTGATTGATGTGGTCCAAAAAACCCATCAATGTCCACATTTGAATCATTCCATAAAATAAACACATCATCCAGAAAGTGATAGTATGTACACCATAAAGGTTTAAAAGCACTTGTGAAGATATGTTTCTTTTCCCATGCATATAAAACCAAATTGGCGTAAATGGGGGAACATGTTGCCCCCATTGCTACCCCTTGTATTTGCTTATAGTATTCACTCTCAAATGTGAAATAATTGTTAGATAAAATGTGATCCATAACAGCCATCAAAACATTCAACATAGTATCAGAAAATGTAATGAGGTCTCTAACTGCTTCAAAGAATAAATCCAAACCCTCCTTGTGAGGGATGGAAGTGAATAAATCCACTATATCAACAGTGGAAAAAATAACGCTATAGTTGTACCAAGACCCATTAAATTTAGACAGAAAGTCCCGAGTCCTTTAGCAAATAGTCCACTAAACCAATCATGTCCTTAAGAGTTCTATCTACAAATGTACAAAGGGTGTATGTGGAACTATTTTGTGCTGAAATAATGACCCTAAATGGGGGATCATCTATACACTTGTGTACTTTTGGGATGCCAAAGGCTATTGGGATAAGTGGATGTTCAGAAGTCAGGAAGTTAAATAAATCCTCTGAAATGGCTCTTTGTAACAGCAAATCTTCTAAGAATAGTTGGATTTTTCTATGTGCTAACATGACTTCTTTTCTAGATGCAACCTGATATTTCTCATTGTCAGCAAAAATCGCAAGATTGTTAATATAATCAATACTGTTAAACAAAACAACCCCCCACCCTTATCGGGTTTCATAATTCTTAGCTCTTTGTTTGTTCTAAATTGTTTAAGTAAAGTGTGTTCTTCAATACTCAAATTAAAATGTTTTCCAAGCCTAAAGTGTTTAAACTCATTCTGAATATCTACTTCACAAGATTTTTCAAAAGCTAGAATAAGGGGGTGCAGTGGTGGATTAAAACAACATTTCTTTTTCAATTTAAATTTGTCTTCCTTTCCATGGAGATCCTGTCCCTTGAACAAAAGTTTAAAATGTAGTTTCCTCATAAATAACTCAACTCAGTAATAACATCCACCGTGTTCAGTCTGAAGGTAGGGACAAACTTAAGCCCTTTCCTAAATAAAGAAAAATAGTTTATATCCAAAACCGAACCAGTATAATTGTAGATCTTAAACCCTTCATAAGAATCACATTTGCCATTATTAGTTAGCACAATATTAGACTGTATGTTGATACCATTTACTTGTACTGGTTTCTGAATTCCCCCTTTTGTTGCCTCTGTTGTTTTTTGCACGAGTCTCTCCTAAAAAAGCCCTGTGCCTGTTCTTATTTTCCAAATGTTCTGATCTTCTCAATACAGGAAAATTGGCTTCATATTGGTCTACACCCTGATCATAATCATTCATATTCTCATCGGTCTGTATATCTTCACCTAATGGTGGTAAATATTGGTCAAAACCTCCGTTGTAACCTGCCTGTTTAAAACCATTTTGCGAACCAATGAACCATTTTGGTAGAACATACACTTGTTTTTTAAATAGTCATTTTCATCCCTTAAAAGTTTCTTACTTTTACGCTCTCAGTTCAACTTTACATTATTGTCCACTTTTTCAAAAATTCTCTTGTATTGCACCTTATTCACATCAAACAATACATAATTTGTAAGCATATTATTAATTTTATCTAAATCATCAGTCGTTATTTTACTACACTTGTTATTTGTTTTTAGAATAAATTCCATCAATTCTAACCCAAAGCAGTCAAATAGAGCAAAAAGTTCATCTGTATCACAATTGTTTGCATCCATGCCATTAGGAAATTTATATAGTCTAAGCCCTTTAGGGACATGGCTTTTCTTAAGACTTTCTCCTAAGTACAAATTGTCACATTGTACCTTCAACATAGTGTTCTCAAAGTCCCTCATGGTGGAATTAAAGGACTTATATATTCTAATCCACAAACTTGCTGTGTGTCTCTTACTGGAAAGAAAATGTCCCTCATATTCCATTCTTTAAAGAAAATGGATACCGAATGGCCATCTGCTGGGTTGGAAATGTTCTCTTCACTATCATGCAATCGTATACTGCCCTCTTGTGGATTTTCAATAACAACAGCTTGATTTCCGTGCCTAGCATGGCCGCCTGTTGAGTTAGGCTTCTTTGAAGTGTTTGTTTGTGATCTTATAGGTTCATAGGTTCATAGGTTCATACTAGGCTATCTGCCCGAGGGCATTTACAAGCCTAGCCCATAGTTTTGTGGCTTACACCACCCCTTAGGTTTGGGGAACTATGCCCATTATTTTGCTGTGCCTCTGTCGAGCAGTGACACTGAGGTAATCCCTGGGGTATACTTGCGATCTCCCATCCATTGGTCAAGATTTCTCTTAAACAAAGCCAGCGAGGTGCTTTGCCTCACATATACCGGGATTTTGTTCCACAGCATAGGGAGTCTTTGGGTAATGAATCTATCCCTCCAGCACGCGTTCTATTAATGGTCGTGTCAAGGTTTAGGTCTCCCGCCTTGTGGCTCTGATGGATCTAGATTTTTGAGGTGAAGCATGTACATCAAGTCAGGGTTTGATAATGCCTTGTATGTCAGGCACAGGTCACCCTGAGCAAGCGTGTTTACTGAATAGAGTTGGAGTTCTTTCAGTCTGGCAGCATAGGTCAGATTTTTGAGACCCATAATCCTCTTGGTGAGGAACTTTTGTGGCCTCTCCAGCTGCTGCAAGTGTCGGGTCAGATACATTCCGAATGGGGCATTGTACTCAATCATTGGTCGGATGAGTGATGAATATAGGGAGACTATGACCTCTCTTGATCTAGATGTGAATCCCTTCATGATAAGGTGGGCAATGTAGAAGGTCTTCCTAACTATTTTTGCAACATGGGTGTCGAATGACAGACTGTTGTCAACCTGGGTCCCCAGGTCCCTAATAACCTCTTCTGTGCTCAGTGGATTTCCACCTATATGGTAGCTAGGGTAACCTTGTTTTTCCCGAAGGGTATGACTATGCATTTTTTGGCATTTAACTTTAGGCCGTGGCTCTGGCACCAGTTATCCGTATCTGTGAGACCCTTCTGAAGGATATCTGTGTCAGATGTGTTTTCGACCACGGCACCCAGTTTGCAGTCATCTGCAAACTTTGTCAGCCATAACCCTCGCGTGTTTGCTTGTAGCTCGGAAAAGTAGATGCCAAACAAGAGTGGGCCCAGGACTGAGCCCTGTGGGACACCACTTGAGACAGGCTTAGAGTCAGACATGGCACCGCAACTCTGACCCTGTGGAAGTTCTGTCACTCAGCCAGTTTGCAACCCATCTTGTGATGTATGGGTTAACATTTAGGCTGATGAGTTTTTCAATGATACCCGAGTGGGGTATTGTGTCAAGGCCTTCGCCAGATCGAGGTAGGCTGTATGGACTGCCTTTCCTCATCAATGGCCTCCGTGACTGTTTCGAAAACGTCAACCAAGTTTAAAAGACATGACCTGCCCTTGACAAAGCCAAACTGGGTTGGATCCAGAGTCTGCAAATTCCCTATGTCTTTATTTATGAGATCCATTATGATCCTCTCCATGGCTTTGCAGATAAGGCTTGTCAAGCTAATGGGTCGGTAATTTCCAGGGTCGGTGGAGGCACCGCCTTTGTGAAGTGGGACTACAGTCTGCGCCACTCCTGGGCAATGATCCCGAGGTGAGGCTACGATTAAACAGCTGTCCTAACTGAGGATTTAATTCCTCGTTGAGTGCATGTAGCACACAGCCGGGACACCATCAGGTCCCATGGATGCTGTGTTTTTTGCCTTTGAGAGCGGTCTTCTCACTTGCGCATTAGGGATGTTTCGGGGTCTGCAATCTGTTGGTACAGATATCTCTCCTTTTGGGGGGGAGGGGGGGGAGAAGTTTGCACTGAACCTGTCAGCCAGTATGTTGGCAATGTCTGTAGGATCAGTAATCTTCTCATCATTTTGAACTAATTCTGAGCATATCTGGGAGTTTCCTCCCAGGTTTCTAACATAGCTAAAGAAGGCCTTATGATTGTCTTTAGAGTCTTTAGCTATTCTTCTCTCAAAATTTGCTTTGGATGATTTTATGAGGGCTCTCAGCTTTTACTTATAGTGATCAAAGGCGTCTTACCTTTCAAGGATTTTGCTCTATCATGTAGTAGCTTCCTCCTTTGTTGTAGAGTTTGTTTATGGCTGGGGTCCACCAGACTGGACGCTTGCCTTTGGTACAAAGAGTCTTTGTTTTGCTTGGGATTGCCTTATCCATGCAGTCCTGCAGGTGCTGGTAGAAGGCATTTGTAAGTGATTCAGCCGGGCAGAGTACTGTTTTCCCCGCTCAGGGGTTTTAAAGGAGACCACACTAGTCTTTAGAAGTGCAAAGTCTGCTTTCGAGAAGTTCTTTACTGTGGTCTTTTTTGTTTCAGGAGGGGGTGGGATGAGGACCTCCAGCGAGATTTGTTTGTGATCTGATCTCACCAGTGAGGGTATACTTCTGGTGTTGAACATTTTGCTCCCATGTTCGTGATGATGAGATCAAGTATGTTTTCTCCTCTTGTGGGATAGTGACTAGTTGTTCCATGGCATTTGAGTTTATGAATTCCAGGAACTTTTGGGCCGGGGGTTTGGGCTTGAGTAGCATTCCCAGTCTATATTTGGGTAATTGAAGTCACCTAGTATGATGGTATTAGGGGATACATTTATTCCCTCCAGTGTTTTCAGGAAGGCCAAGTGAGATTCCTGAGTTTGTGAGGGTGGCCTGTAACATGCTACAATTTGTAGAGCAGTCTTGCCTATGGTTAACTGCACCTGGATGGTCTCCGATGCATCGCGTTGCCACCAATCTTGAGGTGTAAGTATCCTTAATGAATATGGATACCCCCCCTCCTTTCTTGGTATTGTCCGGATTTTGGGGCCGGAACGCATGATATGAGGTAAAACCTGATAGTGCTGGGGTGCTCTCAGGAGCCTTGAACCAGGTTTCTGTCACAGCACAGACATCGATGTTCTCCATACTGAGAAGGGCCTCGAGTGAGTGCATTTTGAGATTGAGACTTCTGGCATTGAGCAGCATTACCCTTAGTTTTTTTCCTTTTTTGTGTTCTAGGGTGGAAGGTTTAGAATTTGAGCCTTGCCTAAAAAAGGCACTATGGGGGTGGCAAGAGCCTTTGCCAATATCCCTTATACTTCCCTCTTGTGGATTATTGGAAAAGTCACCTTGGTTTACAAGCCTAGGGTGCATAAGTGAAAAATCCTTTCTCCAAACATCATTTTGGCTAGATGTATTCAAAGTATTGTTGCACATAACATCCACCCTTTTGGTCAAATCGGCAACCTGTTGGGACAAAACAGCAATCAGGGAAGCTAGATCACTGTTGGTAGCTAAAGTGTTGACCGGAGAACAAGATAAACCATCCATTAACACAGACACAGATCTCCTTCCTCCATTAACATCATTGGTTTTGTCCATTGTTCCATTCAAAACTTAATTACAGAACAAAATGAAATAAAACAACAGGTGGCTGTTCCAAAAGTGTAAAAACACAGTACAAAGTCAATTTTAGCCACAAAATATCTGTTGTTGCGAGCCTCAAATACTGTGCCTGCCGAGAAGCACTGCTCAAAGCCAAACAGACTTCAAACACCAATAACAACAACAAATCCGTTTGATAAGGCACCAAAAAACTACTAATAAAACTTCAAAGGTCCCAATATGAGTAAGTAGCTACACCATAAGCCCAACACATGAAACAAAATGCTCACAAAGAGTATGTTACTCCAGTCTTTTTGTTGTTAAGCGCTTTCTTCCCCAGTATACACCTCGGGGACTTCTTCAGAACAAGAAACAGACAAAATTACATTGCTCCAAGTCAACACCCATTATATGGGGAAT
>NC_056737.1:1797519924-1797541499 GCF_019279795.1 Protopterus annectens
ATGGATGATACAAATCTTTATGGAATTTTTTGATTATCTTAATAACCAGTCTAATATAATTTTTTGGATGTTGAAATTATAGGAATATGGATAATACTCTATCTACTACCCTATTCAGGAAATTTCCAGAGTACAACTCTTTATTGTATGCCACCAGCTTCCACCCACCACATATCATCCGGAATATTCCCAAGTCACAATTTTTACGAGCTAGGAGAATTTGTTCCAATCAAGGGTCTTATGTTAAGACCAGTAATGACTTGGCCGCCAGATTCAAGCACAGGATATCATTCAGGGACTATACATATGGCCAAACAGTGGGCTTCCAAATTTGATAGGACTGAGTTATTGCGCTATAAAGATCACCATTGTGATGGGCCAAAACAACCGCTTAGGTTAGTTACCTCTTATGGACGCTAACACTCGAGGCTTTATGAAAATTGTTGATAGACATTGGAATGTCCTTTGGCAGATAATAGATTGCATAACTTTCTTGGGGACAAATGTTCATTTTCTTTAAAAGGGACGCACTATTGGGTCACACTTGAGTCATTACAAAAGTCTTCGTCTGATTCAAAAGTTTACGTTCAATCAACTCTTTCAGGGGCTCCAGTGGTTGGATGTTTTTCGTGTGGCCACTGTAAATTTTGCAATAAGGTTTCATGTATTGGTGAGTTTAGTAGTCAGAATACACCTGATATTTTTGAGATTAATTTTTGGGCCAACTGTAGTTCTGGGTGGGTTATATATTTAGTGACCTGCACTTGTTCTGCGTTTTATGTTGGCCAGACTTCTAGGGCATTTCGCCTTAGAATTGGTGAACACATCAGTGACATCAAAAATAAGCGTAGTAACAATGCACTATTCAAACATAGTCTAAAGCATACGACAGCTAACTATATGTTTTGCATTATTGACCACATAAAGGGTAAATGTCAGGATAAAACAAAATGGCATGAATTGTTGACTTCCAAGGAGAGGAAGTGGATAATTAAACTTGGGGCAATGTTTCCACCTGGTCTCAATGACCAATTGTGAATTGTGATTTGTTAATCATGATTGGCTGCTTATGTACTGTGATTGGTTTTTGTTCACATATATATACTGTGTTTGGAACCTTTGTGAGCAGATATTTATACATAAAAAAACTTGTTACACTGAGGAAGGCTCTGCTGAGCCGAAACCGGTCTGTATACTTGATATATCTGAGGGATTTTTCTCTCAGTATTTATGCATTAAATTATCTTTATTTTGGCACCAACAGCTGCTGGCTTCATTTATGTGGAGCTAGGAATGCCACACCCGCTATATGGGATATGTGCAGGCGTGCAGCGGTATGTAGTGCATCCTGCGTACTACCACTGTATCTGGCAGCTGTGCCATTATTTGCACTTGGGAGGTGGTAGGGGTTAGAGTGGCCATGTGACATATGGTCGATGACGCATGGCCGATGGGTATGCATTATGGCAGCGCTGTCATGTAAAGGCGACATAACAGACTGTATGCACATGGCAGGGTAGGATGGTGTGTGACACATCTGTGACCAGCACCTGCACACATGCATGTGGACAGGTGTTTAAACACATGGTGTACACACAGACTGCCATGCGTGCTGTTACTATGCCACCATATGATGGTCCCCATGATGGGTATGCATGTGATAGGGGGTTGCAACTGTGTTACGGACACCGGACACCGCTCATGCACGGCTGCACCGTGCACAGTACACGTGTCACATGTATCCCCTGTTGCCATGTGTGTATGCATTGCTACATTGTGACATGTGTGTCGACATACATGGAACATGGACTGTGGTATGGTATCACAGCTGTCACAGGCAAACTGTACATGGGTATGTGTCCCAGTGAACACCGCTACACCCTGTAGGGGGTGCATACCACAGACATGTGTCCGCCTTCCCTTCATGTGTGCATTACCGCGTACGCCTGTGTTAGGCATGTGGTACATCACAGGCTTTGTATGTGTCCTGCGTGCAGTCCATGCACACAGCCAGGAAATCACATATGTGACATATCCGGACATTGTTTCACTGTGGTACAGCTGCAGTCCTGTGTCATATCTGTGTCAGGCCCGTGGTATGTGTGGAGCACGCTTGTCCGTGTATACCGGTATGGGTGGACTACATCACACCTGTGGGATCATTGATAGTACATGTATACTCTGCACAACAGACGTACACTGCCACATAGTCTTGTGGACATATGTCACATGCTGTTGCTGGACCGTGAGGCATACTGCTGCACCGATGACATGGTGCTGGCGTGGCAGCTACAGTGTTCACGGCAGTGTGTACATGTTCAGCCTGCACCCGTGACGCATGTGCTGTCATCTGTGTGTGTATACGTGTGACTGCATGTGTGTCCACCCTGTGCGTGTGTATGGGTTAACCTGGCCGTGACTTGCGGTGTGTGCACTCCGTCTGCATGCCGGACGGCGCCAGAGTAATATACTACGTGTGTGAGCATGGCCGGGTTGCTGTTGTGTGGGTGGACACACACGATGGTCCACATTCTGCCTCCCATGATTTCGCCCCATGTGTATGCATGTCTGCTCTGTGCAGATTCAAAGTGTCTGAGCATGCCCAGTAAGCAGCTGTGATGATGGACACACAGTACAGTGCACACCACGCCCGTCTGCGTTGATACCCCGTGTGCATGCCTGTTTCCCCTTCGCAACCGTCACGTCTATGGCATGGCCGGGTTGCTGTTGTTTGGGTGGACACACACGACGGTCCACATTCTGCCTCCCATGATCTCGCCCCATGTGTATGCATGTCTGCACTGTGCAGATTCAAAGTGTCTGAGCATGCCCAGTAAGCAGCTGTGATGATGGACACACAGTACAGTGCACACCGCGCCCGTCTGCTTTGATACCCCGTGTGCATGCCTGTTTCCCCTTCGCAACCGCCACGTCTGTGTCATGGCCGGGTTGCTGTTGTGTGGGTGGACACACACGACGGTCCACATTCTGCCTCCCATGATTTCGCCCCATCTGTATGCATGTCTGCACTGTGCAGATTCAAAGTGTCTGAGCATGCCCAGTAAGCAGCTGTGATGATGGACACACAGTACAGAGCACACCACGCCCGTCTGCGTTGATACCCCGTGTGCATGCCTGTTTCCCCTTCGCAACCGCCATGTCTGTGGCATGGCCGGGTTGTTTTTGTGTGGGTGGACACACACGACGGTCCACATTCTGCCTCCCATGATCTCGCCCCATGTGTATGCATGTCTGCACTGTCCAGATTCAAAGTGTCTGAGCATGCCCAGTAAGCAGCTGTGATGATGGACACACAGTACAGTGCACACCGCACCCGTCTGCGTTGACACCCCGTGTGCATGCCTGTTTCCCCTTCACAACCACCACGTCTGTGGCATGGCCGGGTTGCTGTTGTGTGGGTGGACACACACGACGGTCCACATTCTGCCTCCCATGATCTCGCCCCATGTGTATGCATGTCTGCACTGTGCAGATTCAAAGTGTCTGAGCATGCCCAGTAAGCAGCTGTGATGATGGACACACAGTACAGTGCACACCGCGCCCGTCTGCGTTGATACCCCGTGTGCATGCCTGTTTCCCCTTCGCAACCGCCACGTCTGTGGCATGGCCGGGTTGCTGTTGTGTGGGTGGATACACATGACGGTCCACATTCTGCCTCCCATGATTTCGCCCCATGTGTATGCATGTCTGCACTGTGCAGATTCAAAGTGTCTGAGCATGCCCAGTAAGCAGCTGTGATGATGGACACACAGTACAGTGCACACTGCGCCCATCTGCGTTGATACCCCGTGAGCATGTCTGTCTCCCCTTTGCAACCGCTAGGTGTGAGGGCATGGCCAGTACACCATTCGGGGGTACACACTACAGTCGGCACCGATGTCTGCTACTAGGCGTGTAGCCAGGGCCAATGACATCCTGCATAGCCATGGTGACCATCCAGGTGAGTCATATGTGGTTGTTATGCCACAATGGCTGCCTACATCGTGCACGCTGGATGCCCTCTCATAGGGTATACTGTATGTGGTGCATCCCGTATCCATGTCGTGATGTACTGCTCCGTAGTTAGTTGGTATTCCCGACTGCAGCACTACCGTGTTACTGTACGCCCACCTTGGGATGGTAACATACTTTTTGACTGCACACTCTGTCTTCATTCCCTATCAGCTGCCTTGCCTCTGCAGATGATATCACCCACCTAGGGGTATGCCTCCTGACAGTGCTGTGCTCAGTAATCTCGGTAGCGCGTTCTGTAAATGCATCATGCTGTAGTGCTTTCATGTAGGTAGGCGTAGATTCGACTCCCAGCCCTTCACTGTGTGTGTGTGAGGTGTGTGTGTGTGTATTTCCAGCTGCCTCTGCAGATGAACATGCTTTTAGACGCTTCGCAACACATACCTTGGCTATTGTCAGCTATTCCCTTACGGATGATGTCACCCGCCTAGAAGTATGCCTCTGACAGCGCTGTGCTCAATAATCTCGGTAGCGCGTTCTGTAAATGCATCATGCTGTAGTGAGTACATGTAGGTAGGCGTAGGTTCGACTCCCGGCCCTTCTCTGTGTGTGTGTGAGGTGTGTGTGTGTGTGTGTGTGTTTCCAGCTGCCTCTGCAGATGAACATGCTTTTAGACGCTTCGCAACACATACCTTGGCTATTGTCAGCTATTCCCTTACGGATGATGTCACCCGCCTAGAAGTATGCCCCTGACAGCGCTGTGCTCAATAATCTCGGTAGCGCGTTCTGTAAATGCATCATGCTGTAGTGAGTACATGTAGGTAGGCGTAGATTCGACTCCTGGCCCTTCCCCGTGTGTGTGTGAGGTGTGTGTGTGTTTCCAGCTGCCTCTGCAGATGAACATGCTTTTAGACACTTCGCAACACATACCTTGGCTATTGTCAGCTATTCCCTTACGGATGATGTCACCCGCCTAGAAGTATGCCTCTGACAGCACTGTGCTCAATAATCTCGGTAGCGCATTCTGTAAATGCATCATGCTGTAGTGAGTACATGTAGGTAGGCGTAGGTTCGACTCCCGGCCCTTCCCCCGTGTGTGTGTGTGAGGTGTGTGTGTGTTTCCAGCTGCCTCTGCAGATGAACATGCTTTTAGACGCTTCGCAACACATACTTGGCTATTGTCAGCTATTCCCTTACGGATGATGTCACCCGCCTAGAAGTATGCCTCTGACAGCGCTGTGCTCAATAATCTCAGTAGCGCATTCTGTAAATGCATCATGCTGTAGTGAGTACATGTAGGTAGGCGTAGGTTCGACTCCCGGCCCTTCCCCGTGTGTGTGTGAGGTGTGTGTGTGTTTCCAGCTGCCTCTGCAGATGAACATGCTTTTAGACGCTTCACAACACATACCTTGGCTATTGTCAGCTATTCCCTTACGGATGATGTCACCCGCCTAGAAGTATGCCTCTGACAGCGCTGTGCTCAATAATCTCGGTAGCACGTTCTGTAAATGCATCATGCTGTAGTGAGTACATGTAGGTAGGCGTAGGTTCGACTCCCAGCCCTTCCCCGTGTGAGGTGTGTGTGTGTGTGTGTGTGTGTGTTTCCAGCTGCCTCTGCAGATGAACATGCTTTTAGATGCTTGGCAACACATACCTTGGCTATTGTCAGCTATTCCCTTACGGATGATGTCACCCGCCTAGAAGTATGCCCCTGACAGCACTGTGCTCAATAATCTCGGTAGCGCGTTCTGTAAATGCATCATGCTGTAGTGAGTACATGTAGGTAGGCATAGGTTCGACTCCCGGCCCTTCCCCGTGTGTGTGTTTCCAGCTGCCTCTGCAGATGAACATGCTTTTAGACGCTTCGCAACACATACCTTGGCTATTGTCAGCTATTCCCTTACGGATGATGTCACCCGCCTAGAAGTATGCCTCTGACAGCGCTGTGCTCAATAATTTCGGTAGCGCGTTCTGTAAATGCATTATGCTGTAGTGAGTACATGTAGGTAGGCGTAGGTTCGACTCCCGGCCCTTCCCCATGCGTGTGTGTTTCCAGCTGCCTCTGCAGATGAACATGCTTTTAGACGCTTCGCAACACATACCTTGGCTATTGTCAGCTATTCCCTTACGGATGATGTCACCCACCTAGAAGTATGCCTCTGACAGCGCTGTGCTCAATAATCTCGGTAGCGCGTTCTGTAAATGCATCATGCTGTAGTGAGTACATGTAGGTAGGCGTAGGTTTGACTCCCGGCCCTTCTCCGTGTGTGTGTGAGGTGTGTGTGTGTTTCCAGCTGCCTCTGCAGATGAACATGCTTTTAGACGCTTCGCAACACATACCTTGGCTATTGTCAGCTATTCCCTTACGGATGATGTCACCCGCCTAGAAGTATGCCTCTGACAGCACTGTGCTCAATAATCTCGGTAGCGCGTTCTGTAAATGCATCATGCTGTAGTGAGTACATGTAGGTAGGCGTAGGTTCGACTCCCAGCCTTTCCCCGTGTGTGTGTGTGTGTGTGTGTGTGTGTGTGTGTGTGTGTGTGTGTGTGTTTCCAGCTGCCTCTGCAGATTAACATGCTTTTAGACGCTTCTCAACACATACCTTGGCTATTGTCAAATATTCCCTTATGGATGATGTCACCCGCCTAGAAGTATGCCTCTGACAGCGCTGTGCTCAATAATCTCGGTAGCGCATTCTGTAAATGCATCATGCTGAAGTGAGTACATGTAGGTAGGCATAGGTTCGACTCTCGGCCCTTCCCCGTGTGTGTGTGTGTGAGGTGTGTGTGTGTTTCCAGCTGCCTCTGCAAATGAACATGCTTTAAGACGCTTCGCAACACATACCTTGGCTATTGTCAGCTATTCCCTTACAGATGATGTCACCCACCTAGAAGTATGCCTCTGACAGCGCTGTGCTCAGTAATGTCGGTAGCATGTTCTGTAAATGCATCATGCTGTAGTGAGTTCATGTAGGTAGGCATAGGTTCGACTCCCGGCCCTTCCCCGTGTGTGTGTGGGGTGTGTGTGTTCACAGCTGCCCTAGTAGAGTGTAGTTATTTTAGACGCTAGGCAACACATACCTTGGCTATCAGCGGCTATTCCTTTACGATTGTTGTCACCCACCTGGATGTGTGCCTCTGACGATGCTGTGTTCAGTGGTCCACGTAGCGCGTTCCATACCTGTGTCATACAGTTGTACGGTTGGGTATGTGGGTGTGTGGTCAATCACCATGCCTACCAGATGTGTGTGTGTGTCTATGCTCCCAGCCGCATGGGTTCATAGGGTATGGCTTTAGAGTTTCCGCAGAACACTTATATCCTGCCGCCATCCCTGTGTTTGTGGATGGTGAGACGCAGCTCGTGGACTGCCTGTGTGCCTGCTGTGGTTTGCGACCTCCGTAGCGTGTTCTCCACGTGCAACCTGCTGTGGTGTTGGTGGGGTGGTGCTGTGTACGTTACACTCACGGCCTTGCCACATGTGTCCGTCTGTATCTCTCTCGCTGTATATATACATACCTATGTTGTGCCCATAGCGCTGCTCTTGCATGGACAGCTGTCTGTCCCATGTATCGCATATTTGCACGGCTGAGACATAGAACTGTGGTACGATGCATATCCACTCATTGTCCATGCAACGTCCGTATTCCAGAACGCCCTAGAGACATCTGCTGGATATCGTGGCAGGCAGCTATCCTTGCTGTACTGACACTGTACCCGTACACGCCATAAACCTTGTGTATAATTGCCTGTTTATGGTGTGTGTATGTCTAACTGTGCTGTATGCATGGTCGTGTGTGTGTCCCGCTATAGCCATCTGTGCAGGTGTCGCCACTATGGGTAATCCTTGTAGACCACTGTTTCATGTGCACTTCAGCACATACCTGCAGACCGTACTACCCCTCCTACGGCAGCGGCCTTAGATCGACCGCTGCCCTAGGCTATAGGGCTCCATGGTGCCCACCACCACAACACATGGTACCCCCATCCTGGTGTACCTACATGACATACCTACTAGACAGGTGGCCCTACTAGTGTGGCGCCCTAGGCAGCCGCAGGATTGGCATATGCCTACGGCTGGCTATGAGCACATCACAAGGCATACGTTTACATTCAGTGTTTTACAAAGGCTAGGTTATAATACCAGAGGGGGGACCTCATCAACTATGCTTTAGAATGCGGATTGAGATGGATTATTAGGTGGAGAGTTGACCACACACCAGGGATGACTGATGAAACACTGATTAAGCCTCTTTTGAGAAGCAGGTGGCTTAAACCCAAGTAACAGGAATGTAGTTTAGGTACAGATATACAGTTAACACACATTAGTCCACTCTTTCAGTTGTTTACCACTGTATTACATTGATATGATATACATATCTTCTATATATATTTTTTGATCTTTGATTGATGAGTATTAGGCATAGTACAATATCATATGATACATGTTTTAATAGGATGTTTTTGGAGATGTTAATATATGTGTGTGTAGTTAACATTGCGTCTGTGCTTTATATGCTGTGGTTAATTGTTCATTGTTTGCTGAGAAATTGACCAATGAAAGTGTAATGAGGGATATTTAAAGCCTGGATGCTTCTATGTTATGTGTAAGTCTGATGAAGCCTACGGGTGAAAGCGGTTACTTGTCTATGAAGGAACCTTTGTATACCATTTGGGCACTGTCCTGGACAGTTTCGACGTTGACTGTTTCATCTACCTATGTGTGTTTTGGATTGTGTGCCATAGGGTGCCAGCGGTTCTTTGATATTGATTAGGTGTATTCCATGGTCAATTGACATTAATCCTATTAATTCACTAAAGGATGTTCTTTATAAGTGGGAAGGCCGTAGTTTAACCATCCTATGACCTTCCTAGCTGAAGTTGTTAGTGTGCCATTGGTATGTGTTCCACAGGTCGCCCATTTGTTCCGCAGTATGGAAGCAGGTGATCCCCATTTTGTTGCTGGCAGATTGAGTGCTGTGTACGCAGGTATTCGCATGGCGGTCTGACTTTGTATGGGGAGTGTCTACTGTAGTCCCTATCTGTATTTCCTGTGTTATGCCTTACTGCAGCTGTGTAATTCCACCGGGTTTGCAGTTATGGGTGCCATCTTAGTCGTACGCTTGTCCATCCATGGGAATTGCCTACTGGACACTGGTATAGGGCTGTACACATTTCATACCTGCATTTAGCATTATCCGGGGGATGCTTTGCATTATTAGTGGGGAGTAAGGCATGTGCTACACCCACATCCCTCCCACGGGGCGGGACAATGGATTATCTGCCAAACAACACCGAGCCCCATTTCTGCATACCCAGGATCCCATGGCTGCAACCCTCA
Source organism: Protopterus annectens (assembly GCF_019279795.1). Classification (NCBI taxonomy): domain Eukaryota; kingdom Metazoa; phylum Chordata; order Ceratodontiformes; family Protopteridae; genus Protopterus; species Protopterus annectens. The sequence goes on from NC_056737.1 coordinate 1,797,529,236, forward strand.
ATGGTACCCATTACACATCCTTCAGGTGTGCGGGACTGGGATGTGGATGCACCTCTATGGGCTCGACAATCTGGGGCTTTCTGTTCATATGTCCTGCATTTCATGGACACTTGTCATCAACCTTAAAAATGCTGGTGGTGCATATGTCTAGCTGTGCCATAGTCACGGCTGTTCACTCCTTCGGGTCGCTCGATCGCAGCTGGTAGATGTGGCGTACGGATCAATTTTTGGGGTCCTACAATGGACACCAATGTGCAAATGTAAAGTGTAGAACTTGTTGGACTGTGTCCATCTGGCCAGTGGTTTTGACTGCTGCTGTATGTTCCCCAATCGCGGATGTCTGTTTGACTACCCATATTATGTAGTGCTACGAAAACCAGGTTTTCCAGAACTAAAACCAAATGGTGTACATCCAAAGATGCAGGTTAGCAACTGCTTTAAATAATCCTCAGATGTCCCAATAGGGAATATCCGCCACTGTATTGTCAACATAACACCACCATAACATGTAGATCCTATTAATTCATTGAAGCATGTTCTTTATAAGTGGGAATGCCATAGTTTAACCATCCTATGACCTTCCTAGTTGACGTTGTTGGTGTGCCATCGGTATGTGTTCCACAGGTCGCCCATTTGTTCCGCAGTATGGAAGCGAGTAATCCCCATTATGTTGCTGGCAGAATGAGTGCTGTGTACGCCGGTATTCGCACGGCGGTCTGACTTTGTATTGGGAGTGTCTACTGTAGTCCTTATCTGTATTTCCTGTGTTATGCCTTACTGCAGCTGTGTAATTCCACCTGGTTTGCAGTTATGGATGCCATCTTGGTCGTACGCTTGTCCATCCATGGGAATTGCCTACTGGACACTGGTATAGGGCTTTCATAGGTTTCATAGGTTAGTACTAAGCTAACTGCTCTTGCGAGCCATTTTAAGCCTAGCCAATTATCTCTTGTGAGACTCAAACCCAGCACTTTGTGTTTGTAAGGCAAACACCTTAACCATTAGGCCACCCTCCCAACCCCTTATAATGCATGCCACACATTTCACACCTGCATTTAGCATTATCCGGGGGATGCTTTGTATTATTAGTGGGGAGTAAGGCATGTGCTATCCCCACATCCCTCCCACGGGGCGGGACAATGGATTATCTGCCAAACAACACCGAGCCCCATTTCTGCATACCCAGGATCCCATGGCTGCAACCCTCAACGGTACCCATTACACATCCTTCAGGTGTGCGGGACTGGGATGTGGACACACCTCTATGGGCTCGACAATCTGGGGCTTTCTGTTCATATGTCCTGCATTTCATGGACACTTGTCATCAACCTTAAAAATGCTGGTGGTGCAAATGTCTAGCTGTGCCGTAGTCATGGCTGTCAGTTCTTCTGGGTCTATCGATCGCAGCTGGTAGATATTGCGTACGGATCAATTTTTGGGGTCCTACAATGGACACCAATGTGCATATGTAAAGTGTAGAAGTTGTTGGACTGTGTCCATCTGGCCAGTGGTTTTGACTGCTGCTATATGTTCCCCAATCGAGGATGTCTGTTTGACTACGCATATTATGTAGTGCTACGAAAACCAGGTTTTCCAGAACTAAAACCAAATGGTGTACATCCAAAGATGCAGGTTAGCAACTGCTTTAAATAATCCTCAGATATCCCATTAGGGAATATCCACCACTGTATTGTCAACATAACACCACCATAACATGTAGATCCTATTAATTCATTGAAGCATGTTCTTTATAAGTGGGAACGCCATAGTTTCACCATCCTATGACCTTCCTAGTTGATGTTGTTGGTGTGCCATTGGTATGTGTTCCACAGGTCGCCCATTTGTTCCGCAGTATGGAAGCGAGTAATCCCCATTATGTTGCTGGCAGATTGAGTGCTGTGTATGCCGGTATTCGCACGGCGGTCTGACTTTGTATCGGGAGTGTCTACTGTAGTCCCTATCTGTATTTCCTGTGTTATGCCTTACTGCAGCTGTGTAATTCCACCTGGTTTGCAGTTATGGGTGCCATCTTGGTCGTACGCTTGTCCATCCATGGGAATTGCCTACTGGACACTGGTATAGGGCTGTACACATTTCACACCTGCATTTAGCATTATCTGGGGGATGCTTTGCATTATTAGTGGGGAGTAAGGCATGTGCTATCCCCACATCCCTCCCACGGGGCGGGACAACGGATTATCTGCCAAACAACACCGAGCCCCATTTCTGCATACCCATGATCCCATGGCTGCAACCCTCGACGGTACCCATTACACATCCTTCAGGTGTGTGGGACTGGGATGTGGACGCACCTCTATGGGCTCGACAATCTGGGGCTTTCTGTTCATATGTCCTGCATTTCATGGACACTTGTCATCAGCCTTAAAAACGCTGGTGGTGCATATGTCTAGCTGTGCCGTAGTCATGGCTGTTACTCCTTCAGGGTCGCTCAATCACATCTGGTAGATATTGCGTACGGATCATTTTTTGGGGTCCTACAATGGACACCAATGTGCATATGTAAAGTGTAGAAGTTGTTGGACTGTGTCCGTCTGGCCAGTGGTTTTGACTGCTGCTGTATGTTCCCCAATCATGGATGTCCGTTTGACTACCCATATTATGTAGTGCTACGAAAACCAGGTGTTTCTAAAATGAACCCAAATGGTGTAAATCCAATGATGCAGGTTAGCAACTGCTTTAAATAATCCTCAGAAGTCACAATAGGAAATATCCGCCACTGTATTGTCAAACTAACACCACCAAAACATGTAGATCCTATTAATTCATTGAGAGATGTTTTCTTTATATGTGGGTATGCCATAGTTTAACCATCCTATGACCTTCCTAGTTGACGTTGTTGGTGTGCCATTAGTATGTGTTCCACAGGTCGCCCATTTGTTCCGCAGTATGGAAGCGAGTAATCCCCATTCTGTTGCTGGCAGATTGAGTGCTGTGTACGCCGGTATTCACACGGCGGTCTGACTTTGTATGGGGAGTGTCTACTGTAGTCCCTATCTGTATTTCCTGTGTTATGCCTTACTGCAGCTGTGTAATTCCACCAGGTTTGCAGTTATGGGTACCATCTTGGTCGTACGCTTGTACATCCATGGGAATTGCCTACTGGACACTGGTATAGGGCTGTACACATTTCACACCTGCATTTAGCATTATCCGGGGGATGCTTTGCATTATTAGTGGGGAGTAAGGCATGTGCTACACCCACATCCCTCCCACGGGGCGGGACAACGGATTATCTGCCAAACAACACCGAGCCCCATTTCTGCATACCCAGGATCCCATTGCTGCAACCCTCGACGGTACCCATTACACATCCTTCATGTGTGCGGGACTGGGATGTGGACGCACTTCTATGGACTCGACAATCTGGGGCTTTCTGTTCATATGTCCTGCATTTCATGGACACTTGTCATCAACGTTAAACACGCTGGTGGTGCATATGTCTAGCTGTGCCGTACTCACGGCTGTCGCTTCTTCTGGTTGAACGATAACAGCTGGATAGTATTCCGTACAGATCAATTTTTGGGTCCTACAATGGACACCAATGTGCATATGTAAAGTGTAGGACTTGTTGGACTGTGTCCGTCTGGCCAGTGGTTTTGACTTCTGCTGTATGTTCCCCAATTGCGGATGTCTGTTTGACTACCCATATTATGTAGTGCTACGAAAACCAGGTGTTTCTAAAATGAACCCAAATGGTGTAAATCCAATGATGCAGGTTAGCAACTGCTTTAAATAATCCTCAGAAGTCACAATAGGAAATATCCGCCACTGTATTGTCAAACTAACACCACCAAAACATGTAGATCCTATTAATTCATTGAGAGATGTTTTCTTTATATGTGGGTACGCCATAGTTTAACCATCCTATGACCTTCCTAGTTGACGTTGTTGGTGTGCCATTAGTATGTGTTCCACAGGTCACCCATTTGTTCCACAGTATGGAAGCGAGTAATCCCCATTCTGTTGCTGGCAGATTGAGTGCTGTGTACGCCGGTATTCGCACGGCGGTCTGACTTTGTATGGGGAGTGTCTACTGTAGTCCCTATCTGTATTTCCTGTGTTACACCTTACTGCAGCTGTGTAATTCCACTGGGTTTGCAGTTATGGGTGCCATCTTGGTCGTACGCTTGTCCATCCATGGGAATTGCCTACTGGACACTGGTATAGGGCTGTACACATTTCACACCTGCATTTAGCATTATCCGGGGGATGCTTTGCATTATTAGTGGGGAGTAAGGCATGTGCTATACCCACATCCCTCCCACGGGGCGGGACAACGGATTATCTGCCAAACAACACCGAGCCCCATTTCTGCATACCCAGGATCCCATTGCTGCAACCCTCGACGGTACCCATTACACATCCTTCATGTGTGCGGGACTGGGATGTGGACTTACTTCTATGGACTCGACAATCTGGGGCTTTCTGTTCATATGTCCTGCATTTCATGGACACTTGTCATCAACCTTAAACACGCTGGTGGTGCATATGTCTAGCTGTGCCGTACTCACGGCTGTCGCTTCTTCTGGTTGGATGATAACAGCTGGATGGTATTCCGTACGGATCAATTTTTGGGTCCTACAATGGACACCAATGTGCATATGTAAAGTGTAGAACTTGTTGGACTGTGTCCATCTGGCCAGTGGTTTTGACTGCTGCTGTATGTTCCCCAATCGCGGATGTCTGTTTGACTACCCATATTATGTAGTGCTACAAAAACCAGGTGTTTCTAAAATGAACCCATATGGTGTAAGTCCAATGATGCAGGTTAGCAACTGCTTTAAATAATCCTCAGATGTCACAATAGGAAATATCCGCCACTGTATTGTCAGAATAACACCACCAAAACATGTGGATCCTACTAATTCATTGAAGGATGTTCTTCATAGGTGGGAACGCCATAGTTTAACCATACTATTACCTTCCTAGTTGACGTTGTTGGTGTGCCATTAGTATGTGTTCCACAGGTCGCCCATTTGTTCCGCGGTATGGAAGCGAGTGATCCCCATTTTGTTGCTGGCAGATTGAGTGCTGTGTACGCCGGTATTCGCACGGTGGTCTGACTTTGTATGGGGAGTGTCTACTGTAGTCCCTACCTGTATTCCCTGTGTTATGCCTTACTGCAGCTGTGTAATTCCACCAGGTTTGCAGTTATGGGTGCCATCTTGGTCGTACGCTTGTCCATCCATGGGAATTGCCTACTGGACACTGGCATAGGGCTGTACACATTTCACACCTGCATTTAGCATTATCCGGTGGATGCTTTGCATTATTAGTGGGGAGTAAGGCATGTGCTATACCCACATCCCTCCCACAGGGTGGGACAACGGATTATCTGCCAAACAACACCGAGCCCCATTTCTGCATACCCAGGGTCCCATGGCTGCAACACTCGACGGTACCCATTACACATCCTTCATGTGAGTGGGACTGGGATGTGGACGCACTTCTATGGACTCGACAATCTGGGGCTTTCTGTTCATATGTCCTGCATTTCATGGACACTTGTCATCAACCTTAAACACGCTGGTGGTGCATGTGTCTAGCTGTGCCGTAGTCACAGCTGTCGCTTCTTCTGAGTGGAACGGTAGCAGCTGGTTGATATTGCGTACGGATCAATTTTTGGGTCCTACAATGGACACCAATGTGCATATGTAAAGTGTAGAAGTTGTTGGACTGTGTCCATCTGGCCAGTGGTTTTGACTGCTGCTGTATGTTCCCCAATCGCGGATGTCTGTTTGACTACCCATATTATGTATTGCTACAAAAACCAGGTTTTTCTAAACTGAAACCAAATGGTGTACATCCAAAGATGCAGGTTTGCAACTGCTTTAAATAATCCTCAGAAGTCCCAATAAGGAAGAATCGCCACTTTAGTGTCAAAATGACACCACCAAAACAAGTAGATCACGAGCACTGTCGCCCGGTCTTACCGGGCATTTTCAAGTGTAATTAGCTGAAACAATAACTACATAAATAATAATAAATAATTTAATAATAAAGATAATAATATGTTATTTGGACAATAGCTTCTGCTATTGACATACAATGCTGTGGGTGGTGCCGGTTACCATGCATATGGCTTTCTCATAAGCCGGCTTCACACTTCTAAACACTAGTGTGGTCTCCTTTAAGGCCCCTGAGCCAGTGGTAAACATTACTCAAGCCACTGAAAAACTTACATATGCCTTCTACCAGCACCTACAGGACTGCATGGATCAGGCAATCCCTTACACAACTGTGAGTCTTTGTACCAATGCCAAGCATCCAGTCTGGTGTACCCCAGCCATACACAAGCTCTACAATGGAAGGAGGTAGCTACTACAAGACAGAGCGGAATCCTTGTAAGGTATGACACCCTTGCTCATCATATGTGAAGAACTACAAGCTCTCAAGACATCATCCAGGGCAAGTCCGACAGATATATCACCAAGGACTCGACAATCATCCGGCCTTCTTTAGCTATGTTGGACACCTGGGAGGACACTCCCAGATATACTCGGACTGGGTTCACAATGATGTGAAGTTTACTGAACATACACACATTGCCAACATACTGGCTGACAGGTTTGGTGCAAACATCTCCCCCCCTCCCACCCACATGGAGAGATGTCTGTACCAGAGGATTGTGGCCCCTGAAACTTCTGTAACGCACAGGTGGGGCATGCTCTCTCCAAGGCAGTGAACACAACATCCATGGGACCAGATGGTGTCCCGGCTGTGTACTCCATGAACTCATTGAGGAATTAGACCCACAGTTAGGACAGCTGTTTAATCTTAGCCTCACCTCAGGTAACATACCCAAGTTGTGGCGCACGGCGACTGTGGTCCCACTTCACAGGGGCAGTGCCTCCACTGACCCTGGTTATTACCGTCCCATTAGCTTGAGACGCCTTATCTGCAAAGCCATGGGGAAGGATCATAATGGAACTCATAGCTGACGACATAGGGGACTTGCATACTTTGCATCCAACCCAGTTTGGCTTGGTCAAAGGCAGATCATGCGTTTAAAACTTGGTTGACGTTTTAGGGACAGTCACCGAGGCCATTGATGAGGGTCAGGCAGTCCATACAGCCTACCTCGACCTGGCAAAGGCCTTCAACACAATACCCCCCTCGGGTATCATTGATAAACCCATCGGCTTGGATGTGAACCCGTACATCACAGGATGGGTTGCAAACTGGCTAGGTGACACTACCCACATGGTCATAGTTGCTGGCACCATGTCAGACTCACAGCCGGTCACAGGCGGTGTCCCACGGGGCTCAGTCCTGGGTCCACTCTTTTTCTGCATCTACATTTCCAAAGTACAAGCAAACACAGGGGGGTTATGGCTGACAATCTTTGCAGATGACTGCGAACTGGGTGCCATAGTGGGACGGACATCTGACACAGATATCCTTCAGAAGGGCCTCACAGATATGGATATCTGGTGCCAGGGACATGGCCTACAGCTAAATGCCGGGAAATGCATGGCCATACCCTTCGGGAAGAACAAGGTTACCCCTAGCTGCCATATAGTTGGCAATCCACTGAGCACAGAGGGAGTTACCAGGGATCTGGGGACCCAGGTTGTCAGTCACCATTCGTTCAACACACACGTTCCTAACGTAGTTAGGTAGACCTTCTACATTGCCCACCTGATCGTGCAGGGATTCACATCTAGATCAGGGGAGGTCATCGTCTCCTTGTACTCATCACTCATTAGACCTATGATTGAGTACATTGCCCCGTTCGGAAGGTATCTGACCCGACACCTGCAGCAGCTGGGAAGGCCCCATAGGTTCATCGTCAAACGGATGCAGGGTGTCAGGTATTTGTGTTATGCTGCCCGACTGAAAGGACTCCTGCTCCATTCAGTCACATACCACTTGCTCAGTGGTGACCTGTGCCTGCCATACAAGGCCATGTCGACCCATATTTGATGACTATGCTTCACCTAATGGATCTACATCCCTCAGAACCACAGGGGCAGGTGACGTGAACCTTGACACGGTCATTAATAGAATGTATTGGAGGGACAGATTCATCACCCAGACACTCACTATGCTGTGGAATAACATCCCAGTACATGTGAGGCAGAGCACCTCGCTGGCCTTGTTCGAGGGGGATCTTGACCAATGGATGGGAGATTGCAGATATACACCAGGGATTACATCATTGTCAGTGCTTGACAGAGGTACAGCAATATAATAGGCATTGTTATCTTCGGACTGGAGGGTTGGCAAAGGCAACATAACTATGGGCTAGGGTTATAGCTGCCCTTGGGTAGATAGCCTACTATGTACCTATGGACCTATGAACCTATGTTCATAGTTTGTCCCATTCACACTTGTCTATCCCCTATCCTCATTCGTATGTGTATATTTCTGTGGCACATGATTGAACTTTGTATTACCTGCAGGTATGCTGTGTACAGTGCACATATGTCACGGTTGGTTACAGTGTATCTGTGTACCTAACTCTGTGATATTGAGGACTACCACACATCCTTCACAGCATTACATGCATATGTCCATACTATTATTCTTTGGCCTGTGGGGGGTTGTTAGGGCAATGGTTACACGTGTCCCTGTTTGTGCACACGTCATGGTGGTCTTTGACCAGCCTCCGTTGCTGTCGTGGGATGGACAGTAGTGTTTCGTGTGTGTTTGGGATGTGTTTCCACTGCCGGTACATCTGTGGGGGGGTGGGGTTGGCACATGTTCCTCTTTGCAGGGAGCCCCATCCTGGACATTTGTGTCATGCATCAACACTTGGCACATGCCATATGTCCTGTGCTACTCCCACAGTCGTGTAGGCCTTCCTGCATTAATACTGCGTGTTACTGGCTGTTTGTATCTGGTACACATGGCTATTATGTTGGATAGCTTGGCCTATTCCCATGCTATGACATACCCATTCATCCAGGCATATACATGTTATTCCATCCTTTGCGTTGGCCGTGGGTGTTTGGCCATCCGGCAACACTATTCTCAACGTGTGATGTCCCACCTTCAACTTCTGTGCATGTGGCACCCTGTTGGGGCATCCTGCTTGGTGGGCAGATGTTCCGCCATATGTGTTGTGTTTGACATGTCTGCATAGCTAATCATCAGTACGGTGGCTGAACATACTGCCTTGTCCAGATGTGTACAGTTATGGGCACCATGGCGTGTGCACACCTATGGGGTTTCGACAGGTCCATACCACATGCGGGATGTACACATTCTGCCGACACATTCACATGCAGCCATTTGGATATCTGTACCTGAGGTGGGTTTAACATGTGGGGTACATATTTGCCTCGTGGCACTGCCTAGGACAATACCTTACTACATTTCAGGTATACCCATTGTGTGTAGGTGTGCAGCTGCGCAAGGCTGCTAGCTGGGTTGGGTGCACGGGTCGCATATGGGTGCGGGTTACGTGCTATGACGGGCTGTTGTGTATTACATTTGCATGCATGGGTTCTGCTTCTGGATATTACGCTTTAGGCATACACCGTCCCATGTATATGCGGCACGTTGCTGGGTGTAGTACATGTTGCGCACATGTTTGTCTGTGTTTAGGGTATCTGGTTTTCTACTGGTTGTTATATGGACATGGCTACCCGGCTGTGTACTCTCACTACTGCTGGTGACCATGCCCATGTGGCTACTTGTGTGTAGGTGCGGCACGCCGACATGCCGCGTACACCTTCACTGGGTATGCCCACTGACGGTGCATTGCGGACGGACACGGTATTACGCTGTATCCTTTGTTCCTTGGACGGCTACAATTTGGAATTCGTGGGTTAATGTTTGGTTCTCCGTTTTGTGTGAACGGGTACTATGTTGCATACTCTGCGTACGTGTCATTATCCACGGACCCTGGCTGGTGCGGTTACTATTGCAGGTGGCCTGTGACAGTCAGCACTTTAGGTTGCTCATCGCCTCGTCGCTTGGCCACGCCTATGGGCGCATCCTACTTGGGCTCGCTCACGTCTGCACATGTCTGTGGTTGCGGCGCGCACTCATTACTATGCATATGGCGCTGCTACGCCGATTATACACTGCACTGCCGGCGTAAGCCTTACACCGGCTTTGCGCCGAGCTTCATGAATCCCGGGGTATGTGTATCCTGCCATAATATGTAATGAAAATTTAAATTTCTGATCACAATAAAGAATCTGTCATTCATGCAAATACCTTCTGTAGTACTCTAAATGATGTTAGGAAGGTTGCAAATGTACCTTATAACCCATAAAAAACTAAAAGTGCTACAGTGGATTCAATTTGAAATCTGGCTGCCAAAGTATTTAACTTGCCTTAAATAAGGAATTTTTATAATATATTATGGTACCTTTCCAAAAGAGAATTGCTGATTGTTTCCCAGCTATATACCCCATTATTTATGCCTCTCTGCTAGATTCATCAAATTATACGAATGCCAGCACGACTGAAATAGGAAAAATGCCAGAAGTCAATATTAACGTGTTTCGTCCACTTTAATTGTCATGAACTTTGTTTTATTTGGTTCTTTTGTGTGTGGGTGTAAAAAAATTTATCAAATTATGTATTTGTTTTCCAGCTACAGTAATGTCATGCACATTAACTTGCAGACTCTATTGTTACAACTTAATCCTAAGAGTTCTCATGATACTCTGGGATGATGGATTTAAAAATAACTTACCGAACCTCCCATCTGAAAAAATAAACTTTTCGGTACAGATTATTGATAGTAACATCTGTATTATTGATAGTAACATATGTATCAACCATATTTACATGTAGACCATCCATTTTACAAAGGCTTATCTTACCAAGAAGGTTCTTCGAGGAATCTGTGAATGAAGAAATGAAAAGGGGCTTGGATTTCCCCTTTATGCAACAATTTATTCTTTCAAGGGTACATGATTGAAAATCAGTGACGGTGAAACCCCAATTGTGCACCAAAAGTCATGCATTGTCTGTGGAGTTTTCTCTGTTTTCCGTGGTCATGTAACTATGAGGTCACATATTTACATAAGTGAAGATATGGAGGGCAAAGCGCCAAGAACTGTCCCATGTGAGGTGGAAAAATGGCTTGGCTATTGCAATAAATGATTTTGGTTTTATTTTTCAGTCAGTTTTGAGCTTTGGCTATTTTGGTTTTCCAGTTAATACTTTGTGCTGTAGTAACTCTAGTAGTAGAAGCCCTTGTGCATTGGTAATCTCATGTTTTCTGCACCTCTGGTAGTTTTTGCTCAGTGTATATTGAAGTCAAGAAACACTATTTGGTCTTAGTTGATGGGTTATAATTTGACAATTCTGATGAAGGAATGGTAGAGTTTGCAACACATCCAGCAGATGTTGCCCCACAAGGATTATGCATTATTATTTATTTTATTCTTTGTTCTGGTTACATATTTGCTCACAAAAAAATAGAAAGGAAGTTGTATCTTCCTTCAACATACCAGCATTTGCTTTAAGAAAGGAGAAAGAAATTGGTGTACAATCTGTCTACTTTATTCTGATAATGAAATAAAGCCAGCACAGGTAGTGGTTAGCTTGTTAGAGATTAAGGATGAAACATCATAAATTGGGTTACATAAGTTATGGGCGGGTGCTTGAAGAAAGCTTATTAGAGATGGAATATGCAGGTGAAGATGAATCAGTAAACAAGGAGTTACCAACACATTCCAAAAACTAATTTGCTGTATCTGTCAAGACAAGACTATGTTATGATGTAAATTAATAACCACCAGAAAAAACAGACCAGTGAATAACAGCTCTACTTTCCAACCTTAAATATTTATTGTAAAATACAAAACCTCTAGCGCCTTGGCCACAGCCTTTACAGAGTAAAAATGTTATATACAGAGTAAAAAAAGTATGTTATGATGTATTCCATCTCCATCCAAATTGTAAAATAATTGCTTCACATAATATTCCCTTAACAGTTTGGTGTCCTGATATAAAATACTGATAGAGTCAAATGTGGCACAGGCAGACAGACTCTATAAGCAATGCAAGGTCAGTTTAATCTTTCACTAACAGAGGCCTATAAAATATATCTAGACCTTATAAAAAGATAAAATAGGTAGCAATTCTGCAGCAGGCTCCTTTCTGAGGAAAAAGAGACACTTTCTTCATGTCCAAAGCATTATTACAGACCATGTTCTGTCCTTAACTTTTAATTAATCCAAAGAGAGCCAAAACTTCCCTAACAACATAATACAATTGTTTCTGACAGCAATCTAAGACTTAATTAAAGAAGCCACCTTAATACACCACTCTCTA
>NC_056737.1:1797541999-1797557044 GCF_019279795.1 Protopterus annectens
ATGCCATGCCATGCGTTTTCAGCATCTACTTCAGCCATTCTTCTTTTTCTTACTACTCTTTTTAAGGAAGGGGCTAGTTTTTCCACTATTAAACTTCAGTTGTCAGCCATATCCAACTTCCATGATGGAAATGAATCACTCTGTCTGACATCTTCCAGATTATGTAAAGCTTTCAAGAAATTTTCCTCCATAAACCTCCAAGAAGGATCCCTCTCTTCCTTGGGATTTGATGGTGTTCCTTTAGGGGATAATTCAGAAACACTTTCAACCAGCAGACAAATGAGACATGAAGTTTCGTTCTTGAATAAAAATCTCAGGGGGATTCATGAAGCTCGGCACAAGGCCGGTGTAAGGCTTGCGCTGGGGGTGCAGTGAATAGTCGGCGTAGCAGCGCCATATGCATAGTAATGAGTGCGCGCCGCAACCACAGACACGTGTGTAGGGCACGTGAGCGAGCCCAAGTAGGATGCGTCCGGAGGCATGGCCAAGCCGGCAGGCGATGAGCAACCTAAAGTGCTGACTTCCACAGTCCGCCTGTAATAGTAACCGCACCAGCCAGGGCCCGGAGAATGAAACGTCGCAGACTATGCAACATAGTACCCGTTCCAACAAAACGGAGAACCAAACATTAACCCACGAAGTCCTAAGTGTACCCGTCCAAGGAACAAAGGATACGCATAATACCGTGTCCGTCCCGCAATGCACTGTCAGTGGGCATACCCAGTGAAGGTGTACCGCAGCATGTCAGCGCGCCGCACCGACATAGAAGTAGCGACATGGGCATGGTCACCAGCAGTAGTGAGAGTACACAGCCGGGTAGCCGTGTCGATATAACAACAAGAAGGAAACAAGATACCTAAACACAGGCAAACATGTGCATAGCAACATGTACCACACCCAGCAACGTGCTCGTCGATACACATAGGGCGTATGTCTAAGCGTAATATCCAGAAGCAGAACTCATGCATGCAAATGTAATACACAACAGCCCCATCATAGCATGTAACCCGCACCCACGTACGACCGTGCACCCAACCCAGCTAGCAGCCTTGCGCAGCTACACACCTACACACAATGGGCATACCTGAAATGTGGTAAGAAGTATTGTCCTAGGCAGTGCCACGCAGGCAAATATGTACCCCACATGTTAACAACCCGCCTCAGGTACAGATATCCAAATGGCTGCATGTGAATGTGTCGGCAGAATGTGTACATCCCGCATGTGGTATGGACCTGTCGAAACCCCATAGGCGTGCACACGCCACGGTGCCCATAACTGCACACATCTGGACAAGGCGGTATGTTCAGCCACTGTACCGATGATTAGCTATGCAGACATGTCAAACACAACACATATAGCGGAACATCTGCCTACCAAACAGGACGCCCTAACAGGGTGCCACAGGCACAGAAGGGGAAGGTGGGACATCACATGTTGAGAGTAGCGTTGCCGGACGGCCAAACACCCACGGCCAACGCAAAGGACGGAATAACATGCATATGCCTGGATGGATGGGTATGTCATAGCATGGGAATAGGCCAAGCCATCCACCATAATAGCCATGTGTACCACATACAAACAGCCAGTAACACGCAGTAGTAATGCATGAAGGCATACACGACTGTGGGAATAGCACAGGACATATGGCACGTGCCAAGTGTAGATGCATGACACAAAAGTCCAGGATGGGGCCCCTGCAAAGAGGAACATGTGCCAACCCCACATCCCACAGATGTACCGCAGTGAAAACACATGCCAAACACACACCAACACCACCGTCCATCCCACGACAGCAACGGAGGCTGGTCAAAGACCACCATGACGCGCGCACAAACAGGGACACGTGTAACCGTTGCCTTAACATCCCCCCTTAGGCCAAAGAATAATAGAATGGACATATGCATGTAATGCTGTGAAGGATGTGTGGTAGTCCTCAGTATCACAGAGGTAGGTACACAGATACACTGTAATCAACCGTGACGTATGTGCACTGTAGACAGCATACCTGCAGGTAATACAGAGTTCAATCACGTGCCACAGAAATATACACATGAGAAAGAGGATAGGGGATAGACAAGTGTGAATGGGACAAACTATGAACATAGGTTCATAGGTCCATAGGTACAGAGTAGGCTATCTACCCAAGGGCAGCCATAACCCTAGGCCATAGTTAGGTTTCCTTTGCCAACCCTCCGGTCTGGAGATAAATGCCTATTATATTGCTGTACCTCTGTCAAGCAGTGACAATGATGTAATCCCTGGGGTATATCTGCAATCCCCCATCCAACGGACAAGATCCCCCCGAACAAGGCTAGCAAGGTTCTCTGCCTCACATGTACTGTGATGTAGATCCACAGCATAGTGAGTGTCTGGGTGATGTATGTGTCACTCCAACACATTCTATTAATGACCGTGTCAAGGTTCACGTCACCTGCCCTTGTGGTTCCGAGGGATGTAGATCCAGTAGGTGAAGCATAGTCATCAAATATGGGTCGACATGGCCTCGTATGTCAGGCACAGGTCAACACTGAACAAGAGGTATGTGACTGAATGGAGCAGGAGTCCTTACAGTGGGGCAGCATAACACAAATCCCTGACACCCTGCATCTGTCTGACGATTAACCTATGGGGCCTTCCCAGCTGCTGTAGGTGTCGGGTCAGATACCTTCCGAATGGGGCAATGTACTCAATCATAGGTGTAACGAGTAATGAGTACAAGGAGACGATGACCTACCCTGATCTAGATGTGAATCCCTGCATGATCAGGCGGGCAATGTAGAAGTTCTACCGAACCACGATAGCAACGTGTGTGTCGAACGAATGGTGACTGACAACCTGGGTCCCCAGATCCCTGGTAATTCCCCCCGTGCTCAGTGGACTGCCACCCATATGCCGGACAGGGTGACCTCGTTCTTCCGATGGGTATGACTATGCATCACCTGGCATTTAGCTGTAGGCCATGTCCCTGACAGCAGATATCCATATCTGGGAGGCCCTTTGAAGGATATCTGTGTCAGATGTCCATCCCACTATGGCACCGGTTCGCAGTCATCTACAAACAATGTCAGCCATAACACCCTGTGTGTGCTTGTACTGTGGAAATGTAGATGTAGAAAAAGAGTGGACCCAGGGCAGAGCCCCGTGGGACACCGCCTGTGACAGGCAGTAAGTCCGACATGCTGCCAGCAACTATGACCGCGTGGGTTGTGTCACCTAGCCAGTTTGCAACCCATCCTGCGATGTACATGTTCACATCCAAGCCGATGGGTTTATCAATGATACCCGAGGGGGGTATTGTGTTGAAGCCTTTGCCAGGTCGAGGTAGGCTGTATGGACTGCATGACCCTCAACAATGGCCTCGGTGACTGTCCCTAAAACGTCAACCAGGATTTAAACGCATGAACTGCCCCTGACCAAGCCAAACTGGGTTGGATGCAAAGTATGCAGGTCCCCTATGTCGTCATCTACGGGCCGCAGTATGATCCTTCCCCATGTCTTTGCAGATAAGTCTTCTCATGCTAATGGGACGGTAATAACCAGGGTCAGTGGAGGCACTGGCCCTGTGAAGTGGGACTACAGTCGCCGTGCGCCACAACTTGGGTACGTTACCCGAGGTGAGGCTAAGAATAAACAGCTGTCCTAACTGTGGGTCTAATTCCTCAATGAGATCGCGGAGTACACAGTCGGGACACCAGCTGGTCCCATGGATGCTGTGTTCACTACCTTGGACAGAGCATGTCCCACCCGTGTGTTACAGAACATTCAGGGACCACAAACCGCTGGTACAGACATCTCTCCATGGGGGTGGGGTGGAGATGTCTTCACCGAACCTGTCAGCCCGTATGTTGGCAATGTGTGTATGTTCAGTAAACTCCACATCATTGTGAACCCAGTCAGAGCATATCTGGGAGTTACCTCCCAGGTGTCCAGCATAGCAAATGAAGGCCGTATGATTGTCTGTCGAGTCCTTGGAGATATATCTGTGGAACCTGCCCCGGACTATGTCATGTCAGCCTGTAGCTCTTCACATATAATGAGCAAGGGTGTCATACCTCACAAGGTGTCTGCTCTGCCTTGTAGTAGCCACCTCCTCTCGTTGTACAGCTTGTGTATGGCTGGGGTACACCACACTGGATGCTTGGCATTGGTACAATGAACCACAGTTGGGTAAGGGAATGCCTGATCCATGCAGTCCTGTAGGTGCCGGTAGAAGGCATATGTAAGTGATGCAGTGGCTTGAGTAATGTTGACCACTGGCTCAGGGTCCTTAAAGGAGACCACAGTAGTGTTCAGAATTGTGAATTCGGCCTTTGAGAAAGCCATGTGTATGGTAACCGCAACACCCACAGCATCGTATGTCAATAGCAGAAGCCATTGTCCAAATAACATAGATTAACTTCAGTATTACAATATGTATTATTATACATTTATTGATATGTGTCTGCTAATTACACTTGCAAATGGCGGTAAGACCGGGCCAAAGTGCTCGTGATTTACCTGTTATGGTGGTGTCATTCCGACAATAAAGTGGCGATACTTCCCTACTGGGACCTCTGGGGATTATTTAAAGCGGTTGTTAACCTGCATCATTGGACGTACACCATTTGGTTCCGCTTTGGAAAACCTGGTTTCGTAGCACTACACACTATGGGTAGTCAAGCAGACATCCGATTGGGGAACATACAGCAGCAGTCAAAACCACTGGCCACATGGACACAGTCCGACAAGCTCTACACTTTACATATGCACATTGGTGTCCATTGTAGGACCCAAAAATTGTCCGTGGAATACCTGCCAGCCTTCATCGTCCAACCAGGAGAAGCGACAGTCATGACCACGGCACAGCTAGACATATGCACCACCAGCGTGTTTAATGTTGATGACAAGTGTCCATGAAATGCAGGACATATGAACAGAAAACCCCAGACTGTCGAGTCCATAGAAGTTCGTCCACATCCCAGTCCCGCACACATGAAGGATGTGTAATGGGTACTGTCGAGGGTTGCAGCCATGGGATCCTGGGTATGCAGAAATGGGGCTCGGTGTTGTTTGGCAGATAATCCGTTGTCCCGCCCCGTGGGAGGGATGTGGGTATAGCACATGCCTTACTCCCCACTAATAATGCAAAGCATCCACCGGATAATGCTAAATGCAGGTGTGAAATGTGTACAGCCCTATACCAGTGTCCAGTAGGCAATTCCCATGGATGGACAAGCGTACGACCAAGATGGCACCCATAACTGCAAACCCAGTGGAATTACACAGCTGCAGTAAGGCATAACACAGGAAATACAGATAGGGACTACAGTAGACACTCCCCATAGAAAGTCAGACCTCCCTGCGAATACCGGCGTACACAGCACCCAATCTGCCAGCAACAAAATGGGGATTACTCGCTGCCATACTGCGGAACAAATGGGCGACCTGTGGAACACATACTAATGGCACACCAACAACGTCAACTAGGAAGGTCATAGGATGGTTAAACAATGGCGTTCCCATATAAAGAACATCCTTCAATGAATTAATAGGATCTACATGTTTTGGTGTTAATTTGACAATACAGAGGCGGATATGTCCTAATGGGACTTCTGAGGATTAGTTAAAGCAATTGTTAACCTGCATCATTGGATTACACCATTTGGGTTCAGTTATAGAAAAACCTGGTTTTGTAGCACTACATAATATGGGTAGTCAAACAGACATCCGATTGCTGAACATACAGCAGCAGTCAAAACCACTGGCCAGATGGACACAGTCCAACAAGTTCTACACTTTACATATGCACATTGGTGTCCATTGTAGGACCCAAAATTTATCCGTCGCACTGTCAACCTGCTGCGATCGAGACCCAGATGAAGTGACAGCCGTGACTACGGCACAGCTACATATATGCACCACCAGCGTGTAAGGTTGATGACAACTGTCCATGACATGCAGGACATATGGACAGAAATCCCCAGATTGTCGAGTCCATAGGAGTGCGTCCACATCACATTCGCGCACACATGAAGGATGTGCAATGGGTACCGTCGAGGGTTGCAGCCATGGGATCGTGGGTATGCAGAAATGGGTCTCGGTGTTGATTGGCAGATGATCCGTTGTCCCGCCCCGTGTGAGGGATGTGGGTATAGCATATGCGTTACTCCGCACTAATAATGCAAATCATCCACCGGAGAATGCTAAATGCAGCTGTGAAATGTGTACAGCCCTATACCAGTGCCCATTAGGCAGTTCCCATGGATGGACAAACGTACGGCCAAGATGGCACCCATAACTGCAAACCTGGTGGAATCACACAGCTGTAGTAAGGCATAACACAGGGAATACAGATAGGGACTACAGTAGAGACTCCACATACAAAGTCAGACCGCCCGGCGAATACCGCGTACACAGCACTCAATCTGCCAGCAAGAGAATGGGGATCACTCACTTCCATACCACGGAACAAATGGGCGACCTGTGGAACACATACTAATGGCACACCAACAACGTCAACTAGGAAGGTTATAGGATGGTTAAGCTATGCGCACCCACATATAAAGAACATCCTTCAATGAATCAATAGGATCTACATGTTTTGGTCATGTTAATTTGACAATACAGAGGCTGGAATGTCCTAATGGGATATCTGCGGATTAGTTAAAGCAATTGTTAGCCTGCATCATTGGAATAACACCATTTGGGTTCAGTGTAGAAAAACCCGGTTTACGTAGCACTACATAATATGGGTACTCAAACAGACATCCGTGATTGCTGAACATACAGCAGCAGTCAAACCCACTGGCCAGATGGACACAGTCCAACAAGTTCTACACTTTACATATGCACATTGGTGTCCATTGTAGGACCCCAAAAATGTATCCATACGCAATGTCAACCGGCTGCGATCGAGAGACCCAGAAGAACTGACAGCCGTGACTACGGCACAGCTAGATATATGCACCACCAGCGTGTTCAAGGTTGATGACAAGTGTCCATGAAATGCAGGACATATGAATAGAACTCCCCAGATTGCCGAGTCCATAGACGTGCGTCCACATCCCATTCCCGCACACATGCAGGATGTGCAATGGGTACCGTCGAGGGTTGCAGCCATGGGATCGTGGGTATGCAGAAATGGGGCTCGGTGTTGATTGGCAGATAATCCGTTGTCCCGCCCCGTGGGAGGGATGTGGGTATAGCACATGCGTTACTCCCCACTAATAATGCAAATCATCCACCAGAGAATGCTAAATGCAGCTGTGAAATGTGTACAGCCCTATACCAGTGTCCAGTAGGCAATTCCCATGGATGGACAAACGTACGACCAAGATGGCACCCATAACTGCAAACCCGGTGTAATTCCACAGCTGCAGTAAGGCATAACACAGGGAATACAGATAGGGACCACAGTACACACCCCCCATGCAAAGTCAGACCGGCGTCTTAATACCGGTGTACACAGCACTCAATCTGTCAGCAAGCAGATGGGGATGACAGGCTTCCATACTGCGGAACAAATGGGCGATCTGGGAACACATAGTAATGGCACAACAACAACGTCAACTAGGAAGGTTATAGGATGGTTAAGCTATGGCGTACCCACATATAAAGAACATCCTTCAATGAATTAATAGGATCTACATGTTATGGTGGTGTTATTTTGACAATACAGTGGCGGATATTTCCTATTGTGACTTCTGAGGATTATGTAAAGCAGTTGCTAACCTGCATTTTGGATGTACACCATTTGGTTTCAGGTTTGAAAGACATGGATGTCGTAGCACTACATAATATGTGTAGTCAAACAGACATCCGTGATTGGGGAACATACAGCAGCAGTCAAACCCACTGGCCAGATGGACACAGTCCAACAGGTTCTACACTTTACATATGCACATTGGTGTCCATTGTAGGACCCAAAAATTTAACCCTATGCAATATAAACTGATGGAGCGAGCGACGCTGAAGGAGTAACAGCCGTGACTACGGCACAGTTAGACATATGCACCACCAGCGTGTTTAAGGTTGATGACAGGTGTCCATGAAATGCAGGACATATGAGCAGAAATACCCATATGCCGAGTCCATAGAAGTGCGTCCACATCCCAGTCCCGCATACATGAAGAATGTGTAATGGGTACCGTCGAGGGCTGCAGCCATGGGATCGTGGGTATGCAGAAATGGGGCTCGGTGTTGTTTGGCAGATAATCCGTTGTCCGCCCGTGGGAGGATGTGGGGTATAGCACATGCCTTACCCCCCACCAATAATGCAAATCATCCACCGGAGAATGCTAAATGCAGCTGTGAAATGGGTACAGCCCTATACCAGTGTCCAGTAGGCATTTCCCATGGATGGACAAACGTACGACCAAGATGGCACCCATAACTGCAAACCTGGTGGAATTACACAGCTGTAGTAAGGCATAACACAGGAAATACAGATAGGGACTACAGTAGAGACTCCACATACAAAGTCAGACCGCCCGTGAATACCGGCGCACACAGCACTCAATCTGCCAGCAAGAAAATGGGGATCACTCGCTACCATACTGCGGAACAAATGGGCGACCTGGAACACATACTAATGGCACACCAACAACGTCAACTAGGAAAGTCATAGGATCCTTAAACTATGGCGTTCACGCTTATAAAGAACATCCTTCAATGAATTAATAGGATCTACATGTTTTGGTTGTGTCATTTTGACAATACAGTGGCGGAAATTTCCTAATGGGACATCTGAGGATTAGTTAAAGCATTTCCTAGCCTGCATCATTGGATTTACACCATCCGGTTTCAGTTTAGAATAACCTGGTTAACGTAGCACTACATAATATGGGTAGCAAGCAGACATCCGCGATTGGGGAACATACAGCAGCAGTCAAACCCACTGGCCAGATGGACACAGTCCAACAAGGTCTACACTGTACATATGCACAATGGTGTTCATAGTAGGACCCCAAAGATTCATCCGTACGCAATGTCAACCAGCTGCGATCGAGACCCAGAAGAACTGACAGCCGTGACTACGGTACAGCCAGACATATGCACCCCCAGCGTGTTCAAGGTTGATGACAACTGTCCATGGAATGCAGGACATATGAACAGACATTCCCAGATTGTAGAGTCCATAGAGGTGCGTCCACATCCCATTCCCGCACACATGACGGATGTGTAATGGGTACCGTCGAGGGTTGCAGCCATGGGATCCTGGGTATGCAGAAACGGGGCTCGGTGTTGTTTGGCAGATAATACATTGTCCCGCACCGTGGGAGGGATGTGGGAGTAGCACGCGGCCTTACTCCCCACTAATTGTGCAAAGCATCCACGGCTAATGCTAAATGCAGGTGTGAAATGTGTACTGCTCCATACCAGTGTCCAGTAGGCAATCGCTAGGGATGGACAAGCGTAGGACCAAGATGGCACCCATAACTGCAAACCTGGTGGAATCACACAGCTGCAGTGAGGCATAACACAGGAAATACAGATAGGGACTACAGTAGACACTCCCCATACAAAGCCAGACCGGCTGCGAATACCGCGTACACAGCACTCAATCTGCCAGCACCAAAATGGGGATCACTCGCTTCCATACCGCGGAACAAATGGGTGACCTGTGGAACACATACCAATGGCACAATATCAACGTCAGCTAGGAAAGTCATATGATGGTCAAACTATGGCGTTCCCACCTATGAAGAACATCCTTCAGTGAATTAATAGGATTAATGTCAACTGACCATGGAATACACCTAATCAACATCAAAGACCCGCTGGCACCTTATGGCACACAAACCAAGTCACACATAGGTAGATGAAACAGTCAACGTAGACATTGTCCACGACAGGTCACATATGGTATACAAAGGTTACTTCATACACATGTAAGAGCTTTCACCCGTAATCCGTGAGACTTACACATAACATAGAAGCATCCAGGCTTTAAATATCCCCCCTTACACTTCCATTTGTTACTTTCTCAGCAAACAATGAACATGTAACCACAGCATAGAAAGCACAGACGCAATGTTAACTACACACACATATATTAACATCTCAGAAAACATCCTATTAACACATGTATTATATGATATTGTACTATGCCTAATACTCATCAATCAAAGATCTAACAATATATATAGAAGATATGCATATCATATCACTGTAATACAGTGGTACAGAACTGAAAGAGTGGACAAATGTGTGTTAACTCTACATCTGTACCTAAACTACATTCCTGTTACGGGGTTTAAGCCACCTGCTTCTCAAAGAGGCTTCATCAGTGTTCCATCGGTCAGCCCTGGTGTGTGGCCAACCCTCCACCTAATAATCCATCTAAATCCGCATTCTATAGCATAGTTGATGAGGTCCCCTCTGGTATTATAACCTAGCCATAGTGAAACACCCGAATGTGACGTATGCCTTGTGATGTGCAAATAGCCGGCCGTAGGCATACGCCAATCCTGCGGCTGCCCATAGCCGCACTAGTAGGGCCACCTGTCTAGTAGGTGTGTCATGTAGGTATACCAAGATGGGGGCACCATGTGTTGTGGTGGGCGCCATGGAGCCCTACAGCCTAGGGCAGCAGTCGATCTAAGGCGCTGCCGTGGGAGGGTAGTACGGTCTGCAGGTATGTGCAGACGTGCACATGAAACAGCGGTCCACAAGGATTACCCATAGTGGCGACACCTGCACAGATGGCTATAGCGGGACACACACACGGCCATGCATACAGCACAGGTAGACATACACACACCATAAATAGGCAATTACACACAAGGTGTATGGCGTGTACGGGTACAGTGTCAGTACAGCAAGGATAGCTGTCTGCCACGATATCCAGCAGATGTCTTTAGGGTGTTCTGGAATACGGACGGTGCATGGACAATGAGTGGATATGCAGCGTACCACAGTTCTATGTGTCAGCCGTGCAAATATGCGATACATGGGAAAGACAGCTGTCCATGCAAGAGCAGCACTACGGGCACAACATAGGTATGTAGATATACAATGACAGAGATACAGACGGACACATGTGGCAAGCCCGTGAGTGTAATGTACACAGCACCACCCCACCACACCATAGCAGGGTGCACGTGGAGAACACGCTCACGGAGGTCGCCAACCACAGCAGGCACACAAGCAGTCCACGAGCTGCGTCTCACCATCCACAAACACAGGGATGGCGGCAGGATATGAGTGTTCTGCGAAACCAAAAGCCATACCCTATGAACCCATGCAGCTGGGAGCATGGACACACACACACATGTGGCAGGCATGGTGATTGACCACACCCCACATACCCAACCGCACAAAAGTATGACACAGGTATGGAATGCTACGTGGACCACCGAACACACCACCGTCAGAGGCACATGTACAGGTGGGTGACAACATCCGTAAAGGAATGGCCACTGATAGCCAAGGTATGTGTTGCGGCGTCTAAAAGCATGTTCATCTGCTAGGCAGCTGGAACACACACACACACACACACACACACACACACAGGGAAGGGGCGAGAGTCGAACCTACGCCTACCTACATGAACTCACTACAGCATGAAGCATTTACAGAACGCGCTACCGAGATTACTGAGCACAGCGCTGTCAGAGGCATACTTCTAGGCGGGTGACATCACGCGTAAGATAATAGCTGGGAATAGCCAAGGTATGTGTTGCGAAGCGTCTAAAAGCATGTTCATCTGCAGAGGCAGCTGGAAACACACACACACACACACACAGGGAAGGGCCGGGAGCTGAACCTACGCCTACCTACATGAACTCACTACAGCATGAAGCATTTACAGAACGCTACCAAGATTACTGAGCACAGCTGTCAGAGGCATACTTCTAGGCGGGTGACATCACCCATAAGAGAATAGCTGGCAATAGCCAAGGTATGTGTTGCGGCGTCTAAAAGCATGTTCATCTGCAGAGGCAGCTGGAAACACACACACACACACACACACAGGGGAGGGCCGGGAGTCGAACCTACGCCTACCTACATGAACTCACTACAGCATGAAGCATTTACAGAATCGCTACCGAGATTACTGAGCACAGCTGTCAGAGGCATACTTCTAGGCGGGTGACATCACCCGTAAGAGAATTGCTGGCAATAGCCAAGGTATGTGTTGCGAAGCGTCTAAAAGCATGTTCATCTGCAGAGGCGGCTGGAAACACACACACACACACACACACACACAGGGAAGGGCCGGAAGTCGAACCTACGCCTACATGAACTCACTACAGCATGAAGCATTTACAGAATCGCTACCGAGATTACTGAGCACAGCTGTCAGAGGCATACTTCTGGCAGGTGACATCACCGTAAGGGAATGGCTGGCAATAGCCAAGGTATGTGTTGCCGAAGCGTCTAAAGCATGTTCATCTGCAGAGGCGGCTGGAAACACACACACACTCACACACACACACAGGAAGGGCCGAGTCGAACCCTCACCTACCTACATGAACTCACTACAGCATGAAGCATTTACAGAATCGCTACCGAGATTACTGAGCACAGCGCTGTCAGAGGCATACTTCTGGCGGGTGACATCACCCATAAGGGAATAGCTGGCAATAGCCAAGGTATGTGTTACGAAAGCGTCTAAAGCATGTTCATCTGCAGAGGCAGCTGGAAACACACACACACACACACACACACAGGGGAAGGGCCGGAGTCGAACCTACGCCTACCTACATGAACTCACTGGCATGAAGCATTTACAGAACGCTACCGGATTACTGAGCACAGCTGTCAGAGGCATACTTCTAGGCGGGTGACATCACCCGTAAGGGAATAGCTGGCAATAGCCAAGGTATGTGTTGAAGCATCTAAAGCATGTTCATCTGCAGAGGCAGCTGGAAACACACACACACACACACACACACACGGGAAGGGCCGGGAGTCGAACCTATCGTACCTACATGAACTCACCAGCATGGAAGCATTTACAGAACGCGCTACCGAGATTACTGAGCACAGGCTGTCAGAGGCATACTTCTGGGTGACATCACCGTAGAGAATAGCTGGCAATAGCCAAGGTATGTGTTCTGGCGTCTAAAAGCATGTTCATCTGCAGAGGCAGCTGGAAACACACACACACACACAGGAAGGGCCGAGTCGAACCTACACCTACCTACATGAACTCACTAAAGCATGAAGCATTTACAGAGCGGCTACCGGGATTACTGAGCACAAGCTGTCAGAGGCATACTTCTAGGCGGTTGACATCACCCGTGAAGAGAATAGCTGGCAATTGCCAAGGTATGTGTTGCAGGCGTCTAAAAGCATGTTTATCTGCAGAGGCAGCTGGAAACACACACACACACACACACACACACACACACAGGAAGGGGCGGAGTTGAACCTCAGCCTACCTACATGAACTCACTACAGCATGAAGCATTTACAGGATCGAGCCTACGGGGATTACTGAGCAGAGCACTGTCAGGAGTTATACCCCTAGGTGGGTGGTATCATCTGAAGAGAAAAAACGGCCGATAGGGAATGAAGACAGAGTCGCAGTCACACAGCCTGTTACCATCCCAAGGTGGCGTACAGTAACCACGGTAGTGCTGCAGTCGGGAATACCAAATAACTATGGAGCGGTACATCCACGACATGAATACGGGATGCACCACATGACAGTATACCCTATGAGAGGGCATCCGGTGCAGGATGTAAGGCAGCCAATGTGGCATGACAGCCACATATGAGTCACCTGGATGGTCACCATGGCTATGCAGGATGTCATTGGCCATGGCTACACCGCGCCTAGTAGCAGACATGATTGCCGACTGTCGTGTACCCGACAGGTGTACTGGCCATGCCTCTCACACCTAGCGGTTGCAAGGGAGACAGACGTACTCACGTATCAACGCAGTGACCATGGTGTGCTGTACTGTGTGTCCATCTACACAGCTGCTCACTGGGCATGCTCAGACACTTAGAATCAGCACAGTGCAGACATGCATACACATGGGCTGCACGGCATAGGAGGCAGAACTGTGGACCGTCGTGGTGTGTCCAGCCACACAACAGCAACCCAGCCATGGCGTAGTTCTTGAGGAGGAAACAGGCATGCACCAGGGGTATCAATGCAGGCCGGAAGCGGTGGCACTGTACTGTGTGTCCATCCTACACAGCTGCTTACTGGGCATGCTCGGAACGCCCATAGCACAGTGCAGACAGGCATACACATGGGGCGTTGCCAGACGCAGTTGTGATTCGCGAGGGGAAAACAGGCATGCACCCGTATCAATGCAGATCGGGCGGTGTGCACTGTACTGTGTCCATCTACACAGCCGCATACCGCATGCTCAGACACTTGTGAATCGCACAGTGCAGACATGCATACACATGGGGCGATGGCATGGGAGGCAGAATGTGGACGCCGTGTGTGTCCAGCCACACAACAGCAACCGGCCATGCCACATAGACGCACGCCAGTTCGGTAAGGAGGAAACAGGCATGCACCCGCATCAATGCAGTCGGGCGCCGGTGTGCACTGTACTGTGTGTCCATCTACACAGCGCGCTTACTGGGCATTGCTCAGACACTTAGAATCGGCACAGATGCAGACATGCGCTACACATGGAAGCTTAATGGCATGGGGAGGCAGAATGTGGACCTTCGTGTGTGTCCAGCCACACAACAGCTTAACCTCGCCATGCTCACACATCGTGAGTATGTGCTCTGTGCCGTCCGGCATGCAGATCTTGAGTGCACACACCGCAAGTCCACGGCCAGGTAGAAACCCGCATACACGCCGCAGGGTGGACACACATGCAGTCATTAACTTAGTAATAACAGATGACAGCTGGAGGCGTCCGCAATCGGGTGCAGAGCTGAACATGTACACAACCATAGATGAACACTGCTTAAAGAAAAGCTGCTATGCCAGCACCATAATAATCATCAAGTGCAGCAGTATGCCTCACGGTCCAGAAACTGCATGTGACATGGCGTTCCAGAAGACTATGTGGTGGTGTCGTCCGTCGTGCGGAATTACTACATGTACTGTCAATGATCCACGGTGTGATGTAATCCACACT
>NC_056737.1:1797557544-1797685044 GCF_019279795.1 Protopterus annectens
TGATTATAAGCTATTTATGAAAATAATACAAACTAGAGTAAATAAGTTATTGAATGAAACAATTTTCAGAACAAAAGGGAAAGGAGATTGCTGGAACCTGTGTTCTAAGAGACTGCCTTACAAACTATCTGCAAATATACAGAGCTGAGTATATATTTTTTGGTTATAAAGTTTGTAAATTGTTGATTAGATCTCTGTTGAAACTGTTGTCTCACTGTTCTGAGAGACTGATCAGCAAATATAAAGAGATGAGTATATTTTTTTGGTTTTAAAGTTTGTACTGTTAGTTGTTGCTTAGATCTCTGTTGAAACAGTTTTCCCCACCCCTCTTTTCTGCCGTGTCTTCAGTTGGTATAGTAACAGCTGCATTCAGATTGCTGGGACCTGTGTTCTGAGAGACTGCTTACAGACTATCTGCAAATATACAGAGTTGAGTATATATTTTTTGGTTATAGAGTTTGTTAATTGTTGCTTAGATCTCTGTTGAAACTGTTGTCTCACTGTTCTGAGAGATTGATCGGCAAATATATAGAGCTGAGTATATTTTTTTGGTTTTAAAGTTTGTACTGTTAGTTGTTGCTTAGATCTCTGTTGAAACTGTTTGGTCCTACCCACCCTCCCTATTTTTAGTTTGTAGTTTATATTTAATGGCTTTAGCAGTTGCCCGCCCCACTGTAGATTTGATCTGGGACACTCCTCCAGTCCCATCTCTTTACCACATTCTACCTAATAAACTCTTTCTGCACTTGCTTTTAGTCCTTTTTAATTTAATTGCATTTTTTAAACTGTGTTTGGTCTAATATTGCTGCATACTCAAGTGTGTTAGCTTTCACTGCATGTGAATTGTTTTTACTACTGTTTTTGCTACTTTTCTGTAAAAAAAAAAGAAAAAAAAAACTGTAAGCCTGTTTCCTTCCTTTCCTGTAACTAGTGTTCCAGATATAGATTTGCTGTATCCAGGACTGTATGTAAGCTTCTGAGCCCCCAAAGCCTTTCTGTGTTGGAGGGAAGCCTTCTAGCTTATCAGTGGGAGTGGTAAGCACTAGGTAACCTGTCTACCACATAAGGAGTGATTCTGGCCCAGAAATTGTAGTTATTCGCCATTTGGCCAATCTTCCATCTCTCTCAACTTTCTGATTTGAAAGCCTGCAATCGCATTTCTTTCTGTCCTGTAACTCATCTAGTGCAGATACAGATTCTAGGTTTTAGCACTTAAATTTGCTTATTCATGCTCAGCACTTGTTCAGACCTTGTAAGCACTAAATAAGCTACTAATTACAATAGCACTCAATCTTCCAAATTACCTAGAGGAAAACAGTTTTTGTACTTACTTTTCTCACTTGCTTAGAGAAAAACAGCTCTTGTATTCACTTTCCTCTCTTATCTAGAGGAATATAGTTTTTTATTCAGGTATGTCCAAAGGTCAGCTCCCAGTGTTCTCACCTGTCTATCTGATGAATCTGGGCATCTTGAGGCAATGTAGAAATTGCCTCATGTACACAGATAACCCTCACCTCCTACCACCCAACACTACAACCTGTGAGAGATGTACTTATGCAGCCAAACCGGAGGTAAAGCTCTCTCCAACCAAGACTGAACTTGACAGTCATGAGGAGAAGGTAAACATTTGCACCACACCACACTCATCACATAGTCTCAATAAATCTACACCACCAAAATCCACACATAGTAACACAAAAACATTCATGGAGGCTCTCAATAATAATCTGTCTAAGCAACAGAGACCTCCAAAGCAGGAATGCAAGCAACCTCCATCCCCCAACACAACCCAAATGACACATAGCCCACAGACTCAGTGTGCCACTTAACCACAGCCCATAAGGCAAAACAACGTACCCAACACACTAGTCATAGGTGACTCTATAGTCAGGCACACTGATGTCCCACTCACCAGGCTGAACAAGGAGAAGGTTACTGTCTGCTGCCTGTCGGGTGCCAGGATCTGCCACATAACCCATGCACTCAAGTCACTCTACAACAAGTACAAATATGACTCTGTCATTGTTCATGTTGGTGTGAATGACCTGAGATGTACCTCCCTGGACTACATGAAAAGAGACATAGAAGAGCTCTCCGATCTTGTACCCCAGGCAGGTATGACCCTAGCTCTGAGTAGCATTTTGATTGACTTCAACAATTTGCTTAGCTTCTGGTGTCATTATAAGGGGATCCAGTATCTGTCTGCTTGGGATGACATGGTCAACAGACCACGATGCTGTGCCACAGAAGGCCTGCATCTGTCACCCCTGGGATTCCGGATACTGGCTAAGGCTCTTGCTGTCCCTATAGTGCCTTTTTTAGACAGGGTTCAAATACTGACCACCATAACAGGAACAGGCAAGCAAAAACTGAGGGTAATGTTACTCAATGCTAGAAGTCTAAATCTCAAAATGCACTCACTCGAGGCACTCCTTAAAATGGAGAACATCAGTATCTGTGCAGTGACTGAGACCTGGTTCAAGGCTCCAGAGGGCACCCCTGCACTACCAGGCTATAACTCATACCACACTTTTCGGCCATGTAACCTAGACCGAAACACCAAAGGTGGAGGTGTGTCCATATTCATTAAGGATATCCACACCTCCAGGCTAGTTGCTCAGGATAATGCATCCGAGGTTATCCAAGTGAAACTAACTCTGGGAAAAACTGCAATCCAAATTGTAGCTTGCTACAGATCCCCTACCATGCTCCAGGAATCCCACTCCTCTTTTCTTGATGTACTGGAAAATATTAGGGTTCAGCCAAACAACCTAATAATGGGTGACTTCAACTACCCCACCATTAACTGGGAAAACAACTCATGTAACAACTCCTTAGCTCAATGCTTTCTGGAGTTCATAAACTCCAATGCCCTAGATAAACTTATCCACACCCCCACCAGGGGCAACAATATCCTAGACCTAGTCATTACCAACATGAGTGACCGGTGTTCCACACCTGAAGTTAACTCCTCGTTGGTCTGATCTGACCATAAGCTTATCACCCTTGATATCCACATCCCGCCCCCACCCCCATTAAGGAAACCACAGTAAAAAATTTCTCCAAAGCCAACTTCATGCTTCTTAAGACAGAAGTGGTGAACTTCATGACACCCATGCAGATGGACAATACAGTTACAACTGCTGAATCCTACACAAATGCACTCTATAAGCACTTACAGGAGTGCATGGATCGTGCTATCCCAAACAGAACCAAGAAGTTATCCTCCAAAAAAAGGAAGCCAATCTGGTGGTCCACTGCCATAAACAAACTGTATAACAGAAGGAAGAAACTGTTGCAAAAGAGAGTAAAATCCCATGAGTGGAGGAGCTCCCTGGTCAGCCTCAGTAAGAAGCTGAGATCCCTTATAAGATCCTCCAAAGCTAGCTACGAAAACAAAATCACCACTAAATCCAAGGACAACCACAAAGCTTTCTATAGCTATGTCAAGAATCTAGATGGCAACACCCATATCTGCTCTGAGTTACAGCACAAAGGCATGAAAATTACAGAACCAACTGATATTGCCAACATCCTGGCAGATAGGTTCAGTGTTAACTTTACCCGCCTCTCACCCCCTAATGGGCCCATATCTATACAGGAAGAATGCAGAGTCCCTGTAATCACAACTATGCAGGTAAAAGCTGCACTCTCTAAAGCCAAAAACACAGCATCCGTGGGACTAGACAACATCCCAGGCTGCATTTTACACAGACTTCAGAACGAATTGGCTCCCCACTTAAGCACCATGTTGAATAATAGCCTTGCATCAGGCTTTGTGCCCACTGAATGGCACACAGCAACAGTTATCCCACTCCACAAAGGGGGAGCCACCACTGATCCTGGGAACTATCGACCTATTAGCCTGACGAGCCTGGTCTGCAAGGCCATGGAATGTATCATCATGCAACTCATAAACAAAGACATTGGTAACCTCCAAACTCTGGTTCCCACCCAGTTCAGGTTTTTGAAAGGCAGATCATGCCTCCTGAACCTGATCGACTTCTTTGAGGCAGTCACCAAAGCCTTAGAAGAGGGTAAAGTGGTTCACACAGCCTATCTTGACCTCGCTAAGGCTTTCGACACCATCCCCCATTTTGGAATTATAGCTAAACTCACTAAACTAGGTATAAATCCCTAAGTCACAAGATGGGTTGCCAACTGGCTCACTGACAGAACCCACACTGTAAAAGTTGCAGACTCCAAATCTGACCTCAAAGCAGTGACAAGTGAAGTACCACAGGGTTCCATCCTGGGACCTCTCCTGTTTGGTATCTACTTCTCTGAAGTACATGCTAACACAGAAGGCCTCTGGCTAACGAAGTTCACAGATGACTGCAAACTAGGAGCCATAGTCAAGTCCCTAAATGATGTGGACATCCTACAGAAGGGCCTCACTGAGACAGATGCCTGGTGTCAGAGCCAAGGCCTCAATCTCAATGCCAAAAAGTGCAGTGTCATCCCCTTTGGTAAAAACTCTGTACCCATGAACTACCACATAGGCAGCAATCTACTTAACACTGAATGCGTGATAAGAGACCTTGGGACCCAGGTGGACAGTAGTCTCTCCTTTGATAGTCACATCGCCACAGTAGTCAGGAAGTTCTTCTACGTGGCACACCTCATCATAAAAGGGTTCTCATCCAGGAAAAAAGAGGTCATTGTTCCCCTCTACTCAACACTCATTAGACCCATTATAGAGTACAATGCCCCTTTTGGAATGTACCTCAGAAGACATCTGCAGCAGCCGGAAAGGCCACAGACATACCTCACAAAAAGGATTACTGGCCTCAAACAAATGCCCTACACTGACCGCCTCAAAAGTCTCCAGCTTTACTCCATAGCATATCACCTACTCCAAGGTGATCTCTGCCTAACATATAAAGCTATATACAACCCGGAGCTGTTGGACATGCTACACCTAAAGAAATCCCAATCCCTCCGAGCTACATGCTCTAGGGACCTAAACCTTGTCACCACAATAAACAGGACATGCTGGTGGGATAGATTCCTGTCCCAGAGACTTCCTATACTCTGGAGCAAGCTACCCATCTATGTTAAGCAAAGTTCTTCATTAGCACTCTTCAAGAAAAATCTTGATGAGTGGATGGGAAATAGGAAATACACCCCGGGGATCACTTCTGTGTCTCTGCTCGACAGTGGCACAGGAAAATAACTTTCTTGGGTGGCGTAAGCCATGGAACCTTACTGGCTAGGCTTACGTAGGCCCTTGGGCTGTTAGCCTAGTACCTACCAATGAACCTATGAACCTATGAAACTTCTAATGATTATAAGAGAAATAGTAGAAGGTATGACAATAGGGAAAGGCAGAAGCTAAAGTTTTAATAGGAGATGTTAGGCAAGTGTTTGATAAAATACAACATACAGTATTATGGGAGATTTTAGAAGATATGAATTAAGTAAAAAAATAATTAATGTTTTAGTATCAGTGTATAATAAAAATAATGTAAAACTAGTGGTTAACAGTTGGTTAAGTGAGAAAATAAGAAGTGGCATAAAACAAATGATGTCCAGTAAGTAGTATATTGTTTGCATTAATAATTAATGCAATTGTAAATTAAGTACATTTAACATTAAAGGACATAAGATATTGTACAACAGAAGGAATACAGATTCCATGAATGTTTTCTTTTGCAGGTGATTTACTATTAGTGGTTTAAAAAGAAGAACAGATCAAAACAGCTATTAAGACACAGAAAGAAATTAAATGTGTTAGGTTTGAATATTAATGATGAAAATTAAAAGGACTAGAATTTTAAGTTATAATAGAAGTTATTCAATTTAATAAGGAAGAGATAGAAATATTAGGACTAAAGTTTGGAAATGAATGACAGATATGGAGAGCTGGAAATTACAGAACACAATTTTATGAAATGTGATAGAGTGAATCAATTATGAAAAAATATATGAAAAATAAAGTATAAAGGGATTGAAAATGTAAATATGGATATGATAGAATACAGGTACTATGAAAATGTAAAACAAAAATATGTGGATGAATGGGATGAAAAGATGTTTTGCAAAATGTGGATTATTTGGAATGAGAGGTTAAATTAAATAAGATTTAATAAAAAATGGTCAGTGTCAGAAATTCTGAAAAAGATACAGTTTTGGTTATGGAAAAAAACAGCAAAGGGATTAAAAATGTAAAAATGTAAAGAAAAAAGTATGTAAAGCAATTGTATGTAATTGTAGATACTATATATAAAATGTACATTATGAATTTTAAATAAAGAACCTCTACTCTTCTCTAAAGGTACCATGGGATCTTTTACTTACCTCTGATTCAAAAAGGTGGGACCTCAGATTTATGTCTTATCTGAAGGATGACACACTCTAGAGTGCAGCAGCCAACCTATGCTGCACTGCTGTATCAACAATCCATTTTCTGGTGAAAGAAGCTGAAAAGTAATATGTACAAAACAGTGGTGTAACCAATACTACTGTATAGTACAAAAACATGGGCAGTAAAGTTAGAGCAGCTGAGGAAGCTAGAAGTGATGGATATGAAGTGCCTGAGTTGGGTAGTAGGATGCACACTGTGGGACAGACAAAGAAATGAAGACAAATGACCAGAAGCCAAAGTAGCTCCAATTGCAGAAAAGGTCAAAATGAACAGATTACAGTGGTGTGGGCACATGTGCAAAAGGCAATCTGGTGAAGAAGATTTGGGACAGACAAGAAGACAAGAGGAAACAAGGGCATCCAGCAAAGAGGTGGATGGGTTGTGTGAGAGAAGATCTGTGACAGATGTGAATGTCAAAGAAGGCATGAGAGTGCCATCAAATAGAAAGAGATGGCAACTGCTCACATGATACCTCATCCCCATGTAGGAAATGGGAAAAAGGGTGATGATGATGATAGATTTAACCCCTAATCTTGTATTTGCAGATAAGCATTAGGTCAAGCAGGATTGGGTCATATATAGCTTGAAAAACAAGGCCTGGATAATCATGTAAGAGTCTGTAGCAGACACAGAACTCAGACAAAGATTTTTAAATGATCTGTGATATTTGTGAGCCCATATCTGAGTTTTTTTTTTTGTGAGAAACCACTACATTCTTTCACGTTCTGTTAAATGTTTGGATAAGTTCATAGGTAAGTACTAGGCAATTAGTTTACATATCATTACAGGACCAGCCAATAAGCCATAGTAAAAAGTTCCCTACAGCCTAAAGAAGAAGACCACGATAGGCCAGGGGAGAATTTGAGGCTACCCAACCAATTATCTCAGTTTATATTGAAGGTTGCAAAGGTGTTTCTCTGTTTGACATAATGTAAGTTTGTTCCACAGGGGAGAATATATTGTGATATGAATCTATCAACTTAATGTCTTTTATCTATCTGTTGATAAAGGTTAAGTTTATTTAACTGAGTATATGAAGAACCATTTGTTCTGCAAGTAGATAGGAGGTCAAATAGAGTTGGACCTTTCATGGCTCAAATGGCCAGACACAGATGTCCACTGAAGAGTCTATAAGAGAATAATTACAGGGGTGGGGGGTTGCCAATTTATCTTAGGTTCATAGGTTCATACTAGGCTATCTGCCCTGGGGCAATTATAAGCCTAGCCCGATTCTGTATGGCTTACGCCACCCCTTGATTTGAGTATACTGTGCCCTTTTTAAGGTTTAGTTTACTGTGCCTCTGTCTAATAGTGACACGGGAGTAATCCCTGGGACAAACCTACGATCCCCCAGCCACCTATCGAGATTCTTCTTGAAGAGATTCAGTGAGGTGCTCTGCCTCACATGAACTGGAATTCTATTCCAGAGCGAAGAGCCTCTGGGTTATGAACCTGTCCCTCCAGCAAGTTCTATTTATTTCTGTGCTGAGGTTCAAGTCCCTCGAGCGTGTGGCTCTAAGGGATTTAGATTTACTGAGGTGGAGCATGTCCATTAATTCTGGATTTGACATAGCTTTGTATGTCAGGCATAGATTGCCTCGAAGCAGGCGATATGCAACTGAGTAGAGCTGGAGTTTTTTTAACCGAGCAGCATATGGCATCTGTTTGAGACCCTTGATCCTCTTGGTGAGATACTTTTGGGGTCTTTCTAATTGCTGCAGGTGTCGGGTAAGGTACATCCCAAAGGGGCATTGTATTCTATGATGGGCCTGATGAGGGATGAATAAAGAGCACGATTACCTCTCTTGATCTAGATGTGAAACCCTTCATGATGAGGTGGGCTATGTAGTAGGTCTTTCTAACCACTTTGGCAATGTGGTATACAAAGGACAGATTGCTATCAACTTGGGTCCCCAGGTCCTAATAACTTTCTCTGTACTTAATGGGTTTCCGCCTATGTGGTAATTTGTGGGCACATTGTTTTTGCCAAAGGGTATGACTATACAATTTTTGGCATTTAGCTTTATACCATGGCGCTGGCATCAGTTATCTGTCTCTGTGAGACCTTTTTGAAGGATGTTTGTGTCAGCTGGAGAGTTGATTATGGCACCTAGTTTGCAGTCGTCTGCGAACTTGGTGAGCCATAGTCCTCCCACGTTTGCCTGTACCTCGGAAAAGTATATACCAAACAAGAGTGGTCCCAGGACAGAACCCTGTGGGACGCCACTTGTGACCAGTTTCAAGTCTGACATGGCTCCAGCAACTCTCACTCTGTGGGTTCTGTCTTTGAGCCAGTTTGCGACCCATCTTGTGACATAGGGGTTTATATTTAAGCTGGATAGCTTATCTATGATGCCCGAGTGGGTATTGTGTCAAATGCCTTTGCAAGGTCCAGATAGGCTGTGTGGACTACCTTCCCTTCATCTATGGCTTTGGTGACTGTTTTGAAGAATTCAACCAGGTTCAAAAGGCAGGATCTGCCCTTGACAAAGCCGAACTGGGTAGGATCTAGTGTCTGTAGGTCCCCAATGTCTTTGTTTATGAGCTCCATGATGATCCTCTCCATAGCCTTGCAGACTAAGCTAGTCAGGCTTATGGGGCAATAGTTTCCAGGGTCTGTAGAGGCTCCACCTTTGTGGAGTGGGACCACTGTTGCTGTCGCCATTCTGTGGGCACATATCCTGTAGTGAGGCTGAGATTGTATAGCTGTTTTATTTGAGGGATTAGTTCCTCTTGGAGTTCATGTAGGACACAACCTGGGACCCCATCTGGTCCCATGGAAGCAGTGTTTTTGCTTTGGAGAGGGCAGCCTTCACCTGAGCATCAGAGATGTTTGGGAGGCAGCCCTCTGCGGGATAGATACTTGCTCTTTTGTGGGGAGGGAGGAGAAGTTTGCACTGAACCTGTCTGCCAGGATATTGGTGATGTCTGTGGGTTCAGTGTATTTTTGTCGTTTAGAATCAACTCAGAACAAGTCTGGGAGTTGCATCCCAGGTTTCTAACATAACTGAAAAAAGCCTTATGATTGTCTTTGGTGTCCTGTGCAATTTTCTCTGAAGCTGGCCTTGGAGGATTTTATGAGGATCGTAATTTTTTGCTAGTACTGATCAGAGATGCCTTCCCTATTAGCGCTTTTGCTCTATCATATAGTAGCTTCCTCCTTCTGTTGTACAGTTCATTTATGGCAGGGGTCCACCAGACTGGACGCCTGCCTTTGGATGATTGGGTCTTGGTTTTGTTTGGGATAGCATGATCCATGCATTCCTGGAAATGTCCGTAGAATGTGTTTATATAGGATTCTGCAGTTTGGGACGTAGTTTCCACTGGCCCTGGGGCCTTGAAGGATTCCACTTCGGTTTTTAGAAGTGAGAAGTTCGCTTTTGAGAAGTTTTTCACTGTGGTTTTCTGGGCTGGGGGTGGGGTCGGGATGTGGACATCCAGTGAAATTAGTTTATGGTCTGATCTTACCAATGAGGGATATACTTCTGGTGTGGAGCATAGAGTCCCCATGTTGGTAATGATCAGGTCTAGTATGTTGTCCCTCTTGTGGGAGTGGTGACTAGTTGTTCCATAGCATTTGAGTTTATAATTTCCAGGAACCTTTGGGCTAAGGTGCTGGGGCTTGAGTAGTGCTCCCAGTCAATGTTTGGGTAGTTGAAGTCGCCCAATATAATGGTGTTCGGAGAGACTTTCATGTTCTCCAATGTTTTCAGGAAAGCCGAGTGGGATTCCTAACTTTGAGAGGGTGGACTGTAGGATGCTATAAACTGAAAAGCAGTCTTGCCCACTGTTAGTTGCACATGGATGGTCTCCGATGCCATTGCAATGCCACTAACCTGGAAGTGTGGATATCCTTGATAAATATGGAAACTCCCCCTCCTTTTGTGGTTTGGTCTGGGATTTGGGACCGAAAAGCATGATATGAGGTATAGCCTGGTAGTGCTGGGGTGCTCTCTGGAGCCTTGAACCAGGTTTCTGTCACTGCACAGATATCGATGTTCTCCATACTGAGGAGAGCTTTGAGTGCGTGCATCTTGAGGTTAAGACTTCTGGCATTTAGCAGCATTACCCTTAGTTTCTTGTTCCTTGTGCTGTCTATGGGGGTGGGTTTGACTTTTGAGCCTTGCCTAAAAAAGGCACTATGGGGGTGGCAAGAGCCTTTGCCAATATCCGAAAGCCCAGTGGTGGCAGGTGCAAGCCGTCCCTAGCGAAGCAACATGGCTTGTCGAGCATGTCATCCCAGGCTGACAGACACTGGATCCCCTTTGAATGACACCAAACTTTTAGCCAGTTGTTAAAATCGATCATTTTGTCTTTGTACTGTGGCATCATTCTAGGTGAGGGTAAGATGCTGCTCAAGGTCAGGGTCATACCAGCCTGGGCTACATGATCAGAGAGCTCCTCTATGTCTCTTTTCATGTAATCCAGGGAGGTACATCTCAGGTCATTCACACCAGCATGTACGATGACTGAGTCATATTTGTATTTGCTTTGGAGTGACCTGAGTGTTTGCATTATGTGGTGGATCCTAGCACCCGACAGGCAGCTCACCGTGACCTTCTCTTTATTCAGCCTGGTGAGCGGGACGTCAGTGTGTCTGACAATAGAGTCACCTATTACAAGAGTATCAGGTGTGTTGTTCAGCCTTAAGGGCTGTGGCTGCTTGGCACACTGACTTTGTGGATTATGTGTTGTGCGTGTTTTGTTTTGAGGTAGCGTTTGCTTGGATGTCTGCTTTGGAGGTCTCTGTTGCTTAGGTAGATTTTTATTTAGAGACTCCGAGTATGTTTTTTGTGTATTTATGTATTTGGTTAGCTGATGTGGTGGGACTATGTGATACTGGAATTGTGTTGTGTGAGGTTACCTTCTCCTCCTGACTGGTTACACCAGTTTTGAGATGAGAGCTCAGCCTCCAGTTTGGCTAAATAGTTGCATCTCTCACATATATTTGAACCTGTTTGGAGGAGGAGAGGGTTGTCCGTGTACATGAGACAGTTGTAACATTGCCTCAAAATTCCCAGATTCACTAGCTGGACTGGAGAGGAAACCATTGACTGACCTTTGGACATGCTAGAGTAATATAGGGAAACTGAATTTAATATGGACCAATAGAGGACAGGGTAATCATAGAGAGTATAAGAGTAAGTAGTGCTTATGGTTTAATAGTGCTAACTTGTAGGATTACTTAATTGGACCAGTGAAGGGCCTTAGAATGAGAATACGGTGTTTAAATTGAGAGATAGAGCAGTTCTAAGGGAAAAGTGAAGAGCAGACTTTGTGGAGCAAGGAATAGTTTAAACCCAATTAGGCGGCGCTATCTTGATAGGTAAGATTTTTTAGGCCACTTATCTTGTTAATTAGGTATCACTGAAGTCTCTCAGGTTAAGTGATATATTTAGATAAATACATGCCAAAAATGGCTTTACATTCAATAATGAGTTTGATGAGATTTGAGTAAAAGGGTATTAAGACTTCTTTGGATCCAGAGGAGATGTGCTTGGAAATTAGATGAGATAGACAGAAGGCTTTCTGAACTACTGGGAGACATGATAATCAAAATATAAGGAATTATTAACAAGAGTGTCTAGATCCCTTATGTCATTGTCTTATAGTAGGGGTGTAGCACCTATAATGTGTGGGAAAATGTTTTTCTTGCCAAAATGAGCGATACTACATTTTTAACATTTAATTTGAGACCATTGTCCCTGCATCAGTTGTTAACATGGTATAACCCATGACAGGGGTCAATTGTGAGAAAGTACATGATTGAATAACAACTCCCAATTTACAGTTGTCTCCAAACATAGATAACCACAGGGTAAAAGTGTTGGCCTAAAGGTCTGAGAAATATATGCGGAAGTAGAAGCCCCAACACTGATACCAGTGATACACCACTGGTAATTTTTTTGCTTTCAGTATTAGTACCTGAGACTCAAATCACAATGGGACTGGTACAGATATACAGTTACTTAACTACCACGAGATAAGGGTTTCTAGTTAGACTTACACAAGTGTAAATAATGACTGTATGGGGAATAATGCCAATGGCCTTGGCCTAGTCCAAATGTGCTAAATGTACTGTATATGGCTGATGACTAGTCCAGATGTACTGTATGTGCTGCATAAAACTATCCACTGCTTCAGTAACCTTTTAAAAGAAATTAGTAAGGTTTAAGAAGCAATACCTTCTGTTGAAAAAGCTGAGTTGACAAGGATTTAGGATTAAATGATTTTTAATGCCTAGATTAGTAAGGTTTGAGGTAATATGGTCCATAGCTTTACATATGAGGCTAGTGAGACTAATGCATCTGTAGTTAACAGGCTCCATAGTAGGGCCACCTTTTATGTAACATAATTAGTGATGTATTGTAATATAACATGGACCTGATAAAGGATGAGTAGATGGGGAAAGATAACCTCTTTGGGCCAAGAATAAGTGTCCTCATTTATCAGACTGACAAGGTGGAAGGTTTTCACTATGATAGTGGATATATGGTGGTCAAAGCAATGTTAATTATCCATGAAGTTGCCAAGGTTACTAGTGATAGATCTCTAATATTCAGATTAAAGACAATGTGTTGAGAAAACAGACGTTAAGAGAATGGTACAAACTGTTATGTTTAGCATAAATATAAGGAAACGTAAAAAAAAGTAGGTGTCCATGATTTTTCACCATGTCTCATTTGGTAGAAAACTGGAAAAAGAATTTTAGACTTATGAATGACAGCTCAATAGCTACTGAACCACAATTTTCTAGCACTAAAGAAATACACAAATCCATTAGATGCATGACTATTGCTGGGCAAAGGGAGCAGCTGCCCCATGCACAAGATGATGAGGCAAGTGTCAATGGTGCATAAATTTAGTACCAGCATATAGAAATGAAAGGTGATACCGAATTGCAATCATTCTTGAAGGGCATAAGCACATAATGTGTAGTAATTTAAATGTAGCAAGCTGCTTGTTACATTAGTAGCAAGTAGTCTGCTACAGTTTCAAAGTTTTTTTTTGTCCTCAACTTCAAGTTGGGGAATGACACAGTCTACTAGATAAAAACCAGGTATGATTCTGAAATCCATAAAATGTTTTTGTAGAAAAACATTTCCTCTCTGTCAACTCTAATATCAGTGGCCAGTGGCCACACCCCTGATTTTTAATAGTCTGAATCCTAGATTTCACAAACTTACAGAAAACAAAAAGCTTATTTAAGGAAAATGTTACCCTTTCTAGTTAGTCTATGTTGAACTTGTCAGACTATGTATATAAGAGTTTTGCACTCTTTTGTCAACTGTAATCTCAATAAAGATATAAATTGTGAAGTATACTTTCATTAACTGTAACTTACTTACTACTGTATCATATATATAATCACTGTAGCAGTGTTTTTTCTCCCTGGTTGTCTGGGAGTACAAGCAAGATATATATATATATATATATATATATATATATATATATATATATATATATATATATATAGAGAGAGAGAGAGAGAGAGAGAGAGAGTTATACAGTTATATAGTACAATCATATAGTTATAGTTATAGATAAAAATATAAAATTGCAGGTGTTGTTTTTTTTTTGTTTGTTTTTCATCCTTATGGGTTTTTGATGTTCCTGTTTTTGTCTTTAAACATTCACTCTTCTGAGCTTTCATCCTTCTGTTAGGGACCCATATGGATGTGTACACACATATATATATAGTTACCTATCAAAACATCTACTCTTCATAACATCTAAACTCAAAACATCAAGACCATAACATCTAAACTTCAAAACATCTAAAACTCATAACATCGAATCTCAAAACATTGAAAACTACAAAGGAACTATAAATAACATCCCACAGAGTTTTTACTATGTTTATGCAGGGGGACAAGCCCACCTGCACCCCCCACACCCCCCTAAATTAAATATACCAACTCCAAGGTCGCACTACAGTGCGTAGATGTACTGTTAAGAGTAGGATAATCTCAGTGGTAATTAGAATATTTCATTTACTCACTAGTTTTGACAATATCCCTCAGGAATAGAAAACAACCTTATTTTAGGAAATACATCAGAAAAGTTTGTGATCAGCTGTAGGGTTAGTTCATATTAACAACTGATGCAAGGACAAACATCAGATGTGGAACAGTACATTTTGTAAGCCATGTAGAAAATAGAGCTCAAGTTAGCAAACAATACAAATGACACAATATAATTGCTTGGGAGTAGACCCAACCATATATTCATCAGTAGATGTTTTGATAGGTAACTATATATATATATATATATATATATATATAGATATATATGTAAAGAAAGAGAGAGAAAGAGAGCTGTGTGGGTGCAAGGCAAGTGAGGCTTGGTTTTATTTATGTATTTATGTATTTATTTATTTATTTTGATTGACCAATGATGATTGAGTTTAGTTTCCATGGGTTTGTTTCAGTCAGCTCCAACTTTAACCAATGTGTAATTTCCAGAAAAACATATATGCATATAAAAATATAGCATATTAAATTTTATATATTTATTTA
This sequence comes from Protopterus annectens, assembly GCF_019279795.1. Classification (NCBI taxonomy): domain Eukaryota; kingdom Metazoa; phylum Chordata; order Ceratodontiformes; family Protopteridae; genus Protopterus; species Protopterus annectens. The sequence goes on from NC_056737.1 coordinate 1,797,572,431, forward strand.
TTGACATTTATTTACTGGTATAGTCTAACTGGGCACAGGTGTTCTTTTTCAATGGAGGGTCAGGGAGAAAAGCTCCAAGGTATCATAGTTAATGCAATCAATATTTATAATACATTTTATAATGCGGTTTCATTGACTTTGTAATGTAATAGTCAGTATAATAAAATTGCTAGTGACATCCACAAACATTAACTTTACACGAATTGTACTGAGACTTTACAGACAGTAGACTGGTGTATAAGATAGGTAAGAGTAGTTTAAGAAATACAATAGAGTGAGGTATTAGAGGGGATAAGTAAGTCTGAATGTTAACAGAGAAGTAGCGATGGAAGAGTAATATGGATCTGCTAATCAGAAGTAAGCATAGTAGTTTACGAAGTATAATAAAGAGAGATATTAAAAGGGAATAAGCAGGTTAAGCAATTCAGTGCTTTAAAGGGAGGTATAAAAATGGTGATGAATGGTGTTAATGAGCTATGTCCTATATGAAGAGCAGAGACAAAGCCAGGAGGCAAAGATGGAGTCTTTTAGTAATATTTTGGAAAGACAAAGGTGTATAATAGATCTAAATGATGTGGGAATTTTATTCCGAGTTCTATCCACACTATAGGAATAGAGACTAACCCCAGTATTCCCTTGTGATTTGTAGATGGTAAGCAGTTCTCTATTATTTGCCCAAAGGTGACAATTTGGAAGGTAGTATTGCAGTAGGGGTCTAATTGCTGGGCAGGTAGATGGGGTACGGATGATTTTATAGGTTAATGTGAGCTGAGTATAACAAAGCCAAGGTGAATAATCCTTGATCATTGGTCATTAACACTGAAGCAAGCCCACTTCCTCAAAATTCTCCAAAATAGGATATGATAAATAATTAGGAAACCCATAAAATAAGTAATCTATCGATGCCAATGATGTATTATGTAAACACTTTGTATTCACACCACATTATACAATTTATATGTAGAACTTTGTTTTCTACACAACATCTGCATGGGTTTTCCTTCAGAAAACAGTGCTTAAATCTGTAGACTCTACTAAGTTCTCAGAAATTACAAAAGATTGAATTATATTAAAAATGTGCCATGTTTTGAGAATTAAAGGATAAAAATAAATGCTAACACTTCCTGTGGGGGAAGATGAATGATTATCCAGATTTAAATTACCCAAAATCATTCGTCAAATAGAAGTTACCAGAAAAGGGAGAAATGCAATGTCTATTTTTGGTGGAATGGCAATATATGAATAAGCCCTGCTCACCAGAAGTCCTAAGCTAATCAATATATACCATCTACACAGAGATGTAGTGATCTTAGAGCTGTTTCTTTTAGGCTCATAGGATTATAGGTACTAGGCTATTGACCCGTAGGTCATTTCAAGCCTAGCTGCTTCATCCCAATGTAACACCAGTGATACTCTAGTCATTACGCAGGAATGTATTTAGTAATTATGTGTCTAGAGATCACAACCACCTCAGATGAAGATATGGTTGGGTCTACTCCCAAGCAATTATATTGTGTCATTTGTATTTTTTGCTAACTTGAGCTCTATTTTCTACTTGGCTTACAAAAAGTACTGTTCCACATCTGATGTTTGGTTAACTCACATTAAGATCATTGGCCTTGCATTAGTTGTTAATATGGACTAACCCTACAGCTGAGCCCAAACATTTCTGATGTATTTCCTACAATAAGGTTGTTTTCTATTCTTCAGGGAAATGGACACAACTAGTTGTGAGTAAAAGAAATATTCTAATTACCACTGAGATTATCCTACTCTTAACAAAGAAGTAAATGAGTAGGCTGGAGTCCTTAGTATTCCACATCTGCTGAGTGCCAGTATCCAGTAAGGAGGTTTTATATGTATAGGGTGACTTCTTTGGGATTAAATGGTAGTAACATCAGCTGTTTAAGATAAAGCATTCATTGCTGGGGACTCCAGTATTTCTTAGTTTTTAATAATGTTTGTAAGGGTTAAACCATGTCAGGAATGAACAGCCTCAATGGACTTGAGCAGATCTTTGATTTTGCTGGCCAAAAATACAAATAACTGATAATACTAATACTCTACATTTCACCAAGCAGGAGAGGTATTATTGGTATGGGGATGCACACACTTCACCATGTGCATGTTTTTTGCATATCTTGTATGTCCTTTTGATTTCCATTCTCATGAAATATATTCCCTCATACACGCAAAACTATTTCCTTGAGTACATTAAATATTACTCCATTAGTCAAACAAGAAATACGTATGTGTAAATACTCAGACATTTGAACTCAAATGATTATTAGGAACAGGTCCCCTGGCTGCTGTGCGTTCCTGGCCCCAGCGTCTACCATTCTGTTTGAATCATCTATCCTACACTAAAACCCTAAGAATCTACCTACCTGGTGAAAGGACCCACTGCAAACAGACCAAACCAACTTCTCTTTAGAAAAAAGACTTGCAGTCCAGCTTAAGAACCCAGTTCTCTAGGAGGCAAGGAAGTTTGAATCATCTATCCTACACTAAAACCCTAAGAATCTACCTACCTGGTGAAAGGACCCACTGCAAACAGGTGAAACCAACTTCTCTTTAGAAAAAAGACTTGCCGTCCAGCTTAAGAACCCAGTTCTCTAGGAGACAAGGAAGTTTGAATCATCTATCCTACACTAAAACCCTAAGAATCTACCTACCTGGTGAAAGGACCCACTGCAAACAGACCAAACCAACTTCTCTTTAGAAAAAAGACTTGCCGTCCAGCTTAAGAACCCAGTTCTCTAGGAGGCAAGGAAGTTTGAATCATCTATCCTACACTAAAACCCTAAGAATCTACCTACCTGGTGAAAGAACCCACTGCAAACAGACCAAACCAACTTCTCTTTAGAAAAAAGACTTGCCGTCCAGCTTAAGAACCCAGTTTTCTAGGAGGCAAGGAAGTATGTGTTAACTAACAGAGTAGTACTTTTCAACACCTGCTTAATATCTAGTGCTTGCATGATACGCTACCTACCCAGGATACCCAGCAGCCATACTCGCTTCTCTATTCCCTAAATACCTATACGTATGTTTTTCTCATTTTTACTCTTGTGCTGTCTCCTGTAATTTATCTACAGTAGCACTCGTAAACCCTTTACCTTTAATCTCTGCTCCCTTGCGTCTGTTGCATTACAATATAAGACCACTAGATGGCAGCCTAAATTCGGATAGCCCCTTGTACATCTATCCTTCCCTACTTATTTTTCCTTTGAAATAAAAGCTCTGTCTCATTATTGAGCATTTTCCTCCTGCCCTATCTTTCCACTTACCTTCTTCTTTCCACTAGCTTTGCTCTCTGCAACCTCTTACTTTCTCGACATTCTTTCCTCCTTTCTCTGCCTGTCCTTCCCAACTAAGGCACCAAGTAGGTAGCGGTTTGCTGATTGTTTCTCTCTCTTCCCTGACTTTCTCGGTTGCCTGTCTGAGCTCTAACTCTAATTCTTGCTATCTAGCTGCCCTAGCTGCCCTCTTGGTCTAACTCTGCACCTTTTCCTATACTCCCTGTCCATTTCAGCATGTCCCCCCCCCTTCTTTCTTTTCACCCTAAGACAGTCTGTCGATCATTGTAACCTCTCTAGGGACCAGCCCCTTGTGATTTATGTGCCCACCTCTTTATTCCCCTCCCCTTCCTATCTCACATCCTTTCCAATCCTTTATTTTCTTCTGACTTGGCAAGTCGCCATCTTTATTATTAGGAACAGGCCCCCTGGCTGCTGTGCGTTCCTGGCCCCAGTGTCTACCATTCTGTAAGCTGCTATTAATGGTATTAATGCTTTTCTATGTTGCATGGATTAACTGGTTGGCTTTGCTGTTGAAATTGGTGTTGAGTTTTTGATTTATGAATTTCTTGTGTGGATAATTACCATTAGCTGATGCATGTTTTGTAGCGACCAGCTGCTGTGTATTTTGGGCGTACCACGTGGAGTTATATTAGGTTAATCCACTTCTGCGAGTTAGAGCCCCTTTTATCCACAATGTACAAACATAGTATAGATGGATAGTACTGCTTCCGTTCTTGCCCTTTTCAGTACTGAAAGTTACTCTTTCTAGTCAAATAAGCCTGCTTTATTTAAACCCTGGTTACCTCTTAGTATTGCTGCCTGGTGAGTGCCCTTAAGATATTGTGAGTTAGCTATAGAGGATTAAGATACGTGTGTGCAGCTAATCGTTATTCAAACCTCCCCAGGTTGTTGAGCGTTGGCTAGCGCATGTTATTAATTTTTTTTTTTTCTCTCCCATGCTACACTATGCGCTTCTTTTTCCCAGAGTAAATCCAAGCTAGTTACCACTCTGCTTGGAACTGCAGAACATCATGTATGTACTCTGCAGCATTTAACTACAGCCAGTTGACCGCACACCATTGCCAAAGGTGCAGTATATATTTTACTGTATTATAACGTATAACTATAGATATAATAAAGTATTATATTGCACATTGTATCGTGCAGTATATAATTTATTGTTTTATAGCTTATAACCACTATCTTGCCCTGTAGAACAGTACTGTCTGCTGTGCTGTATGTTAGCGAACGCTAGAGAGTCATTGTGCTATTATCAATGACTAAAGAGCACAGTAAAGTGGACATTGTCCATGTATGAGCTGTAATATTTATATATATAACTTCTAGCCCCTGTTCCTAAACTTACAAGTGGCATGATACACTTTTTGGCCTCAGGGCTTGCCAAAGGTGAGGGAGAGCTGTGTATGGGGAATTTCCATGTGCAATATCACCTAGACACTCCTTTTGTTCAACTAATAAGTGAAACGCCACATAGTTTGGCTCCTGGGCTTACCGTGTCCTAGCTTCTAAGCTAGCCTGGATTTGGCGCTTGGACAAGAAGTATGATATAGCGATCATGATAAAATAGCGTGAATCTGGTATTGTTAAAGGGGAGCTCTTAATATAACCCTGTCAGAGTCCTAAAGTGCCTAGCCGCCTCTCCTAATTTTTACACTACTACTACTATATACGCTGTTTTGGTCGTATTGCATACAATGCACTTGCTTAGTTTAATCACATGGAATCACTGCTTATTGCTTGATTAAATGCCAGTAAGCCTTGCTATATGTCTATAAACCTGTAATGAACTGTTTTCCATCTGCTGGTTTGAACTTGAAAGCTGAGAACTACCAAACTATAATTAATGTCTGCTTGTTTGCTAGAATTTGAATTGCTCTGTGTACTACCCTGTCTCTTAAATGTCTGTTTTCTTACACCTTCATTGAGTCTCTTGTCCCCACTGTTCATAGGTTTGAATCATCTATCCTACACTAAAACCCTAAGAATCTACCTACCTGGTGAAAGGACCCACTGCAAACAGACCAAACCAACTTCTCTTTAGAAAAAAGCCTTGCCGTCCAGCTTAAGAACCCAGTTTTCTAGGAGGCAAGGAAGTATGTGTTAACTAACAGAGTAGTACTTTTCAACACCTGCTTAATATCTAGTGCTTGTATGATACGCTACCTAGCCAGGATACCCAGCAGCCATACTCCCTTCTCTATTCCCTAAATACCTATACATATGTTTTCTCATTTCTTACTCTTGTGCTGTCTCCTGTAATTTAACTACAGTAGCACTCGTAAACCCTTTACCTTTAATCTCTGCTCCCTTGCGTCTGTTGCATTACAATATATGACCACTAGATGGCAGCCTAAACTAGGATAGCCCCTTGTACATCTATCCTTCCCTACTTATTTTTCCTTTGAAATAAAAGCTCTGTCTCAGGATTGAGCATTTTCCTCCTGCCCTATCTTTCCACTTACCTTCTTCTTTCCACTAGCTTTGCTCTCTGCAACCTCTTACTTTCTCGACATGCTTTCCTCCTTTCTCTGCCTGTCCTTCCCAACTAAGGCACCAAGTAGTTAGCGGTTTGCTGATTGTTTCTCTCTCTTCCCTGACTTTCTCGGTTGCCTGTCTGATCCCACTCCATTCGCCCTGCGGGCTCACTCCGCTCCCCTACCCTACCCCCAATTCCCACCCACCCCAGTGGTCCTAGCTATATACTTCCTGTAACCCCACCCCTTCACAGTTTTTATCCTATCACACACAACTTCCACTTAATAGCCCTACCCCTTATATCTCAAAGTCCCTAATTAGATAATTGCTATTCTTGGAATACTCCCTCATCTCTCCCCACCCCTTCCTATTTTGCTTATATTCTACAGCTTCACTCTTACAGCCACCTTAATCTCACATAAATTGTATACAGCTTCTCTCTTACAACCTATTTTACTTTACTTAATTGTACACCTCCTCCCTCTACCTACTCTTCCTCTTTAAGCACTCCCTCCTTTCCCCACCTGTAGTTTACTTACTATACTCCTTTCGTGAATATACCCAAACTCCTTAACCACATATCCTTATGGCCCTAACACACAAATCTATACTCACTAACCTACTACTCTTAACTTCAACTCTTACTTCTCTCACAATACCATACACATTAACCTTGTTTGAATAATCCTCTGTTCCTGAACACCACCATCCCTACCAGCAAACTCTACCAATTTCTCCCATAAACAACCACAACTACAGTAACATTACCTCCTCTTCTATCTAAATATTACCTAAATACCATAGAGCTACCCATGTTACTTCCATATAAAAAAATGCCCAAACAATTTCTACAAAATCCTTAAGTTTATACAATATCCTCACCAACACCCCCTATTAGATGGTGATATTCATCCTAACCCAGGCCCCAATACTGACATTCACAATAACCTACACAACCAAACACCTCCTCCGATCACTACTTTAAATAGACCCTCTAACTCCCCTCCTAATAGCTCACCTTAACATCCGTAGCATTAACAATAAAATTACCCACCTACATGCACTCTTAGATGTGCACTCATTTGATATTCTCTGTATTACAGAAACATGGCTAAAGCCCTCAACTTTGGACCAAGAGATCACCCCTCCTGGATATAATATCTTGAGACTTGACCGTAAAACCAAAAAAGGTGGAGGTGTAGCCATACTATATAAATCTGAACTCCAAGTTTCTCCCTTCAATGTGCTTCTACCATCAGATACCATTTCAGAAACTCTTAGTGCCAAACTTCAAATAAACAACTCCAAATCTATCTATCTAATCTGCACATATCTCCCCCCTGGAAACGATATCAACACTCTTAAAAACTTACTTAGTTACCTCTCTACCCTCCTACCTCAGGAAACCATTGTATTAGGTGATTTTAATATAGACTGGGCTACCTGCAGTTCCCTTAATCCTCCCAATCATATAAATCTTTATGGATTCTCACAAATTATAACCACTCCTACTAGAATCCATAAGCCAAGCAGCAAGGAAACCACTCTAGACTGGATACTTATAAACAGCCACCGTGATACTTATAAACCAGGAACCCTTCCTGATGATATTAGTGACCACATGCTAACCTATATTATTAAACAAAGAATCCATAGCCCTACTACTAATAATTTTAAAACCTCACGTTCCAAAACATTTTTTAACCAAGAGAGCTTCCAAAATGAACTGAAAGCATGTGACTGGTCACCTATGTCTCATCTTCCACTTGATGATGCAGTGACCTACTTTAACACTAGATTCCTTCAGATCCTAGATTACCACGCCCCCTATCGTTCTTCCCGAATAAGGACCAAAATTGCCCCCTGGCTCACTAAAGAAACTAGGCAAAAGATCCTATTCAGAAATAAAATTTGGGCCAAATGGAGAATCTCTAAATGTCCATCAGATCACCTTTACTATAAACAGGTAAGAAATGCAACCAAGAAAGATATTCTCAGAGACAAAAAACACTATTACCTTCACCTCCAACAAACTAACCAGCAAAAACCACAAAAATTCTGGTCTGGCATTAACAAACTTCTTCAGCCAGGCCACTCTAAAACTCCTGCCCCAACAGGTTTCAACCAAAATAACTCCAACCAAATTCCTGATGCCTTTAATAACTACTTTACTGAAGCCATTCAAACCCTAGCCAATACTTTACCACCTATTACCACATCCCCATTAAATACCACTAAGACTCCATCTCCTACCTTTCAAATACAACCGATACCTACATCACTCATTTGCAAATTCCTTCAAAAACTAAAACAATGCACCCCTTCTGCTGACTGCCTTTCAGCTGAATACCTGCAAATAGCAGCGAAAGCTATTGCCTATCCTATCTCCATCCTTATAAATAGAACAATTGTAGAAAGCAAAATCCCCTCCATTTGGAAAGTATCCCACATCATCCCTCTACATAAGGGTGGGTCATCTACTGAACTCTCCAACTTTCGGCCTATCGCCTTACTGTCTCCAATTGCTAAGATAATGGAAAAGTGCATACACAGACAACTACTTACCCACCTTCTCCAAAATAATCTACTTGCCAACTGCCAACATGGCTTTAGGCCTTTCCATAGCACAACAACTGCCCTTCTGTCCTTTTCTGACTCCATAAACAAAAACCGTAACAATAACACTTTTTCCTCTGCATTATTTATTGACCTTTCAGAAGCCTTTGATATGGTCAACCATAATACCCTTATAGACATTCTAAAAGCCCAATCTCTTCACCCACAAGCATTAAATTGGTTTAAATCCTATCTGGAAAACAGACAACAAGCAGTATTGTGGGATAATAATCTTTCAAAATCCCTTCCTGCGAACACTGGAGTACCCCAAGGCTCTATTTTAGGACCTCTACTCTTCTCATTGTTTATCAATGACCTACATACCAATATTCCTCAGGCCACCTGCATACAATATGCAGATGACTCCACTTTAATTTGTTCAGCTAAGTCCATAACCTCTCTGCAGTCTCTCACCCAAACAGTATTTAACAGTGTTGAAAATTGGTTCATGCAACACTGCCTCCTCCTGAACCCCAAAAAAACAAAGTTATTACTCTTTGCTCCAACTCATAAATCACCTCAACTGCACTTCACATTAACCTCTAACAATGCTACCAACATAGCCCCAGACAATTCAACCCGTCTTCTAGGAGTAACAATAGATAATAACCTTACTTTTGATGATCACATTAACTCTACTATAAAGACAGTCAACAAAAAACTAGGCACTCTTTACAGAATCAAACCTTTTCTTTCCCCTTCAGCCAGAATAACTATTGCCCAGACCCACCTTATGTCTACCCTGTTCTATGCTTCGGCAATATATACCAATCTATCAAAAAACAATCTCACCAAACTTTCCACCAGTTACAATAACATAGCCAGATTTGCCACTGGCACCACCTTTAGAACTCACCACTGTTTCAACCTTAAACAACTTGGATGGCTAGAACTGCAGAACCAACTACTTTGTCAACAACTTGTTATCACCCAAAAGATCCTTTACCACCCTAAAAATACCCCTATCCTCACTAATCTGATTTCACCCTATAAAAATCTTGCTATGCTACGCTCATCGAATAAGCTTCTAGCTTCCACTATTAAATCAAATAACAAAGCAGGAGATTCACTTTTCACCAACACAGTAGGGAAAATCTGGAACCAGCTTCCTACTGAACTTTCCTCCCTTGCTTCCACTATTCTGTTTAGAAAGCATCTGAAAGAATATCTTACAACTCACTGGCTGTGTCCCTGCTCTAACCCAGACTGATATCTCCTTCACCTCCTGCTCTCTCTATACTTTTCTACCCTTCTGTTTTATCTCACCTATCTGTAGTACCAAAAAAAAAAAAATTCATGTTTTTGGTTCACTGTATTTAATCTTAGCTTAAACCTACTAACTTACTCTGTAAACATTTGTTCTGACCTATCTAGCTAATGTACTATGTAGCTAATGTACTGTAATCCACTTGACTATTACTATATATTGTATTGTTTACTCTCGGCAGATGCTTGGAGCTTTTCTCCCCGGGCCTCTACTGAAAATGGACATATATCCAGTTAGACTAGCCCGGTCAACAAATGTAAAATAAATAAATAAATGTTCTTGAGGGGACATGTCACCCTTGAGCACTCCCTCTCAACACTGCTGAGGGAAAATTCATTTCTCTCACTCAGAGATCATTGCAACTCAGAGAAAGAAATATACTAAAATAATAATAATAATAAACATATTGCTTGCTTGCTCTTAATCAAACTAAGTCTCCAAAAGATCTTGGATAAAGGGTATTACAATACCAATGGAAAACACCAGTACCATGTGTAGTAAGGAGCCAACAGTAAGTAAATACGAGATCAAGCATCCCACCTCAGACAAAATGGAAAAAAATAATTCAGTATCAGGTACATAAAGAGAAATTGTTTTGTGCTTCTGTTGCACATGTAAGCACTGGGTAGGTGTCTCTAGCATTTTATTTGTTCACTTGTTTGATCAGATTAGTGGACTGGATCCTATGGTCCCTTTCTGAGTCATGGCCAAATAAATCTTCTTCTTCTTTCAGTTTTTCCCAGTTAGGGGTCACCACAGCAGATCACCTGTCTGCTCATGATTGGCAGTAGAGTTTTATGGTGTCAAGTTGCCAGCCTGATTCCCAACCTTCCACAGAAGGCACACACACCAATTTAGAGTGTCCAATCTACCTACAACATGCCTTTGGGAAAAAGCCAGAGCACCCAGAGAAAACCCACATGACCACAGGGAGGAAATGCAGACTCCACACAGAAGGCACCCCAGCCGAGGATCGAACCAGAGAACCTCTTGGTATAAGGCAACAACACTAACCACTGCACCACCATGGTCACCTTCATGGCCAAGTAAATAAAAGTGGAAAAAGATCTTATCAATTAAGCTGCATTATTTGAAACATGTACCATTTTTAAGATATCTGAGATTTACTGTCATACTGATTTAGAATTTACGTGTTTAAAACATCAAATGCAGCTATCAGTAAAAGATTAACTATGTAAAGTCATTTTCAAAACAATCAAAATAAATCTATATAAATGATAGAGTATCATTAGCATCTACATAATGTGTGCAACAATAATTTAGATGTAATCCAAGTAGACCAAAGTGAGAAAAGGACACAGATAACAGCAGAAATGCTTTCTCAGCAGTATCTACATTGTGGCTCAGGTCATTTCTAATTGAGGTATGAAAAACTGATATCTTGCTAGAGTTCCACAGTTTTGAGTCTAGTACTAAGAAAGGTTTCCTGCTATACAGATATGATTTTTGCGCTAACATTAATGTAAAATAGCATAGATTATCAAATTATGCAGGATGGGTATCTAGCATTAGAAGCCTTCATAATCCTGGGCACTAATGTTAAATGGACTTATGCATGAGGGTGGTAGTGAAATGACTAGCTCGTTCTAAGAGAGGGAGATAACTAATTTTAGTGAGTGTGAGAGATGTTCCCTTTCAGAGAACTCTACCGTGAGTAAAACTATTTTAGTCATCAGTTTGTAATTCAGATAATTTTGATCTGAAGACCACTTGTAGGCAGAGCTTATGCTAATGTTGGTAACAGTATACCATTGTCCAAGGTTTTATTGCTTGTTCAGTTAGGTACATTTCAGTTCTGAAGCAGGGCACTAGCTCAGCGGATAGCTCAACCCATAGCTGACCAAAGTGAAATGAAAAGAAAAGCCTATAACCCAGCATCACATGAATACATGTAGAATATATTATTCCACAGTGTGTTTAAATTTGCAGCAGGACTAAACAACACAATGTAAATAAATGAAAACCTGAAGCAAGGTCAAACTGCAGTAAGGAGTAGGTAATGTTTGTGAACTAGTGTTATATATAAATTGTTAGGTTGTCAGCATATAGAAATCATTTGATATGATTATTGTCTAGCCAGAATGGCTGATCTATGCATAAAGTACCAGGGCCCCAGAACAACCCCCTGAACTGAACATATTTTCATATATTTTCTTAATCCTGTTATTCTTATTAAGTGGTGATATATAATTATCAGTCATGGGATGGGTGAGGCCAATCTATAACCAAATTGGATAGGTTATTTTGAGCACAAAAAGGGAACCTGGCTAAACTTAAAAATGGCCTGTAAGGACAACTAGTCTAGTACTTACATATAAACATATAATAAATATGACATAGTTAATATTAAATATATTTAACATTTAATATTTAATATTGTTAAGTTAGTCAGAGGACCATTTGACAGCCAACTTGCATAAACAAAGGCATACCCGTGCTTTGTGTAGAAATGAATGTGAAACAAAGTCAAAAGTTTTGCAGATGTCAATAAAGATGACTTCTGTTAGTTTAGCTTCATTCATGCTTTACTTTAGGTAAGATGGTGCTTCCAGATGTCATGTCCCTTTTGGAATCCATGTTGTTTATCTGTCACAAGTCCATAGAACTTCATGTGCTATTTCAGCTGAGCGTAAACAAAACATTCCAGCATTTTATCCAACATAAGAAGTTAGAAGAGCATAAAACCACCTATAGAACTTAATTTGTTCTTCTTTAGGCAGTATGATAAAGCTGTAGACCACCAGAATGTGTATAAACTGAGTCAATATATGGAAGGAAAAGGAAGACTTGAGATCCATAACACACAAAAAGTAAGTCAATTATTTAATTCTACAGCTGTGTAAAACAGTTTGAAAAAGAAAATAGATGATTGATAAGAACTTATTACAAAAATGCAGAGGGGATTAACAATAACTGAAGGGTGAAGTCAGTTTCATAACAGGAAATATCTGTATTATTAAATTGATGATAAACCTGAAGATATGATCCACACAAAGGCATATTCCTATAATAGGAAAAAAGGTCTTTAGAGAAGTGAGTAAAAATATAACACGTGCAGTTGGAAGGGGACATCACACAGGGTTTGGAAAATAATTATTGCACAACATATACAAATAGATAAGAAGAGGAGAAAGAGATAAATAAAGTAACAAAAAGTGTAACAAAGAAAATATGAACTATATCAGGGGCATCAGGTCCTTAAACAGGTGAAAAAGGAGACAATAAGGGAGAGATTCAGCTGCATTTAAAAATCATTGGAGGGGTGATATGGGAGGATGCACTTGAAGAAAATATATCGGCAAGCACAGAAAACAGGAAATAAACTGAGATGAGTAGAGAACCTGACTAAACCAAGTACTGAAGTGTGAGTTGGGGGATGCTATCCTATGTAGGGAAAATTCGATGGACAAACAGGATGTAGATAAGTACAAAAATGTATTGTAGAAATTCAAATAAAGCAATAAAAATCATCAATTTGAAATAATGGGAATGATGTGAAAACAGGAGACAATAAACTAGTAAACTGGACATGTTGAGAAACAAGGGAATGGATGGGAAGCATATCTAAAGATGTTGTAGAAATAGAGGGAGACAAAGTAATGAATTCCTCAGGGGGAAAATGGAAGGAGGAGGAGAGCTAGAACATCAAAGAAGAAAAACATGAGAAGGAAATGAATACATTGAGGTTTAAAGTAACATTAAAAGCATCCCACACTTTTGGTATCTGCAGATAGAAAATTCAGTAGATGTTATGTCACACCAATAATCTATGAGGTGCAAAGGAAGGAGCAGAAAAGGTCCTGGAGGTGCATAGAAGAATTAGTAGGAACAGTATGTTTTTTAGCTGTAAAGTGGTCACTGGTTCTTAGGCAAATATTAGGTTATCAGTCTGAAGATTATTATAAGCTTAGTCAATAACCAGAGGTGGGAATCAAACCCAGTACTTTGTGTCTCTGAATTAAAGATCTTAACCATTGTGCCAAATACTCCCCCAATTCTTAAATACTAGCCATCAGTCTGCAGACTATTACATGGCTGTACTATAACCAGAGAGTAACCAACAGTGAAAATCAAACCCTGCACTTTGTGTCCATAGGGAAAACAACTTAACTCTTATAGCAACCCCTAACCCTTATACCAACTGAACCTTAACTCTCTTAGGTCAAAGAAATATTGTAGAGAACAAGTAAAGGGTGCAGAAGAATATAGAATAGGCTTTGGAGAATAGATGTGAGCTTTGCCTCTTTTCCATGGTTACAAGACAAAGCCTTAAAAGAAACATGATGAAGCACCAGGTTGTGATAAAAACTTAACTGCTAGGTATTGGGAGACAGAAACAGAAGATTGAAAGTTGAGTATAAGAACAACAGGCAAAAGTACATTAAAGAATGTTAGAAGGTAGATGAAGCTGAAAGAATAAGGTTTTAAAGCACTGAAACAATGGAGGAATGGAGGAAAGAGACTGGTAGAAGCAGAAAAGTGAGAGAAGGGTGAGAGAAGGGGAGACAAGATTGTGTGTTGTTAAGTACTGGAAACACTACTCATAATGTAAGATGAACAGTGTATAATGATAGGAATTCTCTTTTGGAAACTGATGATTTACCAACTGGCCTGCATCTTTATGTTTCCTATATCTTGAGCATATCAATAAATATCATATAATTAAAAAACTGACCATCTTCATTCATACATATATGCAGAAAAGACTGCTAAATTCCTCTGCTGTGACATACCATTGTATACATATTATCTTGGACATACACATCCAAAGACAATTCTTTATGCGTATGGTTTGCAAATTGAAAACTTACCGCATTATGTGTACTAGTACCTCTTTTTACAATTGTGGTTTCAGTCCTTTCAGCAGTACCTTAACTCTCTTAAGAGGGACAAAAGGCTTTTTCTTGCGTCTATCTTCACAAGACCGATAATGAAGAAAGGCTTCCCATACAATATTTCAAGTATGTGCCCCATCACAAGACAGATAATTAAGAAATGACTATGTAACCAATTTAAACATGTATCAGATTATTAAAAATAAAAAAATGATGTTCTCCCAATAAAAAATAGTATGCAGATGTTCATACTACCTTACAACAAACCTGAAGAAAAGAGGATGTAAAACATATTTCATTCATTTCATGGAGGAGGATCAACATGTTATATATCAAATGGAATAACTACTCTAGTACAGTACTCCAGGCATCATTATTTATTTATTTATTTGACATTTGTTAACTAGGTTGGCCCAACTGAGCCAAAATACCCCATTTTCAGTGGAGACCCAAGGAGAAAAGCTCCAGAACATAGACATAATAACACAAAATAAAACTCAAAAATATTTATGAATAAAGCAGGAAATATGAAAAGATGTACATACTCAGAAATATTGTAAACACAATAAGAAAACACGCATGGTTGTTGTTATTGTATCTTTCGGCTTATCCCAGTTAGGGGTCGCCACAGCGGAACTCCGGTCCGCTAATGTTTGGTAGTGGATTTTTATGTGCTGAGTTACCAGCCCTAACGCACAACCTTCAACGAAGGCACGCCCATTCACACAACATGCATGGTAAAAAGAAAAAAAATACCCTGTTAATATATATATATATATATATATATATATATATATATATATATATATGTGTGTGTGTGTGTGTAAAATATATATATATATATATATATATATATATATATATATATATATATATATATATATATAAATATAAACTTGCTATGAGTGTGTTTTTTTTTTCTTCTTCTTCATACAAGAGAGGTAGGAAAAGCTGAAAGTAGTATTAGTAAAGACATATGAAGACAAGAAAATAGTAAAATGAGGTTTAGTTTAGTAAAGAGAAGATATTAAGATGGGGCATAGTATATACATATTTACATGGGTTGTAGTAGCCTGACTTGTGGACTAGAGAAAATAGACAGAGAGACAATAGTAAATAAAGTACTGCAGTGTCCTGTGCAGTGTACTGTTGGCAGAAAGGATGTAGAAGAAATGAGTTGGGGTCATGACAGTGGCAGGACCTAGTGTCAAGTAAAAATTGTTTTAGCTCTTTTTTGAAGTGTAAGGGTGGAGGTGGTTCCTATGTATGGGAGGAGTTTATTCCAGGCATGGGCTACAGTGTGTTTGTAAAGTAACTTTACAATTTTATTGTTAGATTTATGGATAAAAAGGAGTTGTTGATTGGATGTACAGAGAAAGCAATTGGGAGTTTAGTAGAAGATGAGGGAGGAGAGGGAGGGACAGGATATAGGTTTGTATAGAATGCAGTATAGGATTCAAAATTGAGTCAATTGGAGTTGTTGGGAACATTTTATCCATTGGGGAGTGTTGAGAGAAAGGCAGTAGTGTGAGTTATGTGGTAAGTTAGTAGCAAATTGAGCTAGTTTGTGGTATTTTTGTTCTAACTTGGATAAAAGTGTAGACTGAATACTAGTAAAGATTGGAGCTGCATAGAGAAGGGAGGGAGGTGGAGTGCTTGAGCCAGGGACAGTTTAGTGTCAGAGGTAAGGAATTTCTCATTTGTATATAATAGACAAAGTTTTTGGTGTTTTTTTTTTTAATATTTTGTTGGATGTGCAGGTTAAATTGTAGTTCATCATCAATAATGGTAGATAAAAGTTTAGTGTGGGGCTCTGCTTTAATGGTGGTCATGTCAAGGGATGTAATAACAAAGGTAGATTTATGATAAGATACAGGATGAGGTAGGAATACCAAAAGTTTAGTTTTTTTTTGTTTTGTTTTTGTTTTGTTTTGTTTGTTTTTTGGATTTAAGATGAGCTGGTTGTCAGAGAGCCATTTTTCAATGGACAGGAAAAATTTTAGGTATGTGTGTGCAGATGAGAGTATTTGAGATAGTATTGAGTGTTGAATTTCCTGTATATTGAATAAGGGAGGACTGTTTGCAATCAGTATCATGGTCATTGGTGAAGATATTAAAAAGTAGAGGTCCGAGGATGGAGCCCTGGGGGACACCAGATTTGATGGGTAGGAAGTAGGAACAGGAAGTGAGCCACCTGACTGATTGCTGCCTATTGGAAAGGTAACTTGTGAACCAGCCAAGATAGGGTCCAGAGAGGTTGAGATCCGATAGTTTAGAAAGAAGTAAAGCATGTGGAACAGTATCAAAGGTCTGGGAGAGGTCGAGGAGAAAACAGGATACCAGTTGGCTGTTGTCTCTGACCTCGGCTACAGTGCGAGTATAAGATAGCAGTGCAGTGGCAGTGCTATGGTTTGGCCTGAAACCATGTTGAGTGGGAGTTAGCAGGTTTTCCTGGAGAAGAAAAGTCATAAGCTGAGTGTGGATGCATTTTTCAAGTATTTTCAATAGAGGGGAAAGTATAGCTATGGGCCTATAATTAGATGGGTCAGTAGAATTTCCACCTTTGTGCAATGGGACAGTGTGGAAGGATTTCCAGATGGCTGGGACTGTGGCCCCTTGAATGGATCTGTTGATTAGTAGAGTTATAGGATAGGTTATGGATTCGGCAGCAAGTTTGAGAAAGGTGGAAGGTTGGTTGCTTGCAGAGGGAAAGCAAGGTTTAAGTTTGAAAAGTAGTGATTTGATATAACCAGTGAAGACTGGTTTGAAGGAGAAAATGTTTTTGCTGTGTGGGTTAGAAGAGGTGAGGGGGGGCAGAGTAGTGGTTGGTATGAGTTAATTTTTGGATAATATCTATGAAGTAGTTGTTAAGAAGGGTGGCAGTTTCTAGTGGGGTATTATTTGGAAAAGGGGTGGGAGTGGAAGGGTTTCCAGGCTGAAGAATTTTATTTACTATAGACCAAATATTTGTGGATTAGATTTTCTGTTGAATTTGTATTAGCTGTAAACATTTTTCTTATCATTGTTTATTATTTTTTATTTATTTATTTATTTTTTTTGAGAGGTTCCTGAGTTCTCTATAGTTTTGGAGCAGAGATGGTGTTTTGGTTTTAGCCCAAGTTTTTCAGACACTATCTGTTTTATGCATAAGGGATTGGGTTTCTTTAGAGAGTCAGGGGGCATAGTTAGCTTTAATTCTGATTCTCTTAGGTGGGGCAAGGCAGTTGAGAATGTCAAGGAATATGTGATTAAACATTAGCATAGCTTCAGTTAAAGGGAGTTGCTGGAGTAAGGACCAGTTGATATGTGATTGTGAGAGTTAATTATCTCAGTGTTAGAGAGTTTATGACAGTCTCTATAAGAGTGTGATTTAGGTGCTTGGTAAGAGTATCTTTGTCTGTAGGTAGGAAGATGATCACTCAAGGTGTTGGGTAAGGTATAGGGTTATGGTAGAGGTTAGGGGTGTTAGTGGGAATCCAATAAGGACTGGGTAGGTAAGTGAAGTTTTATGAATGCATGTAGCTGATGTGACAAGTTGGTGGAAAAATTGTAAGTTAATGTTGAGTTGTGGGGAGTTAGCTATTAGCTTGCACCAGTCAGTATTAATGTCTCCAAGGATTAGAGTTTTATAGGATATATTGTGGGAGAACCAAGACAGAATATGCTTAAGGGTGGGGATATTATTGCCTGGTGTGATGTATGTAGAGGTTATGTTGAATTTCTTGTGGAAATTTAGGTGTAGTTCAGAATAAGTATTTCAGCAGGTTGGAAATTTGGAACAGGAATGGTAAGGATAAGAAGTTAAGCTGATCAGAATAGAGGATGGTAACACCTCTACCTTTTTTGAGGTTCTGTTGGAGCAGAAGATGTTATAATGAGGTGTTAATAATGCAGTATTAGTGACAGAAGGTTTTAGCCAAGTTTGGGATAGGGAAAGAATATGTATTAAGTTATAGGCTATCCAGGTGTGGAGTTCTGAGTTTTTGTGAGCAATGCTTTAGGACTTCAGAGAGTAGATAGAGATGTGTTTTGGGTAGGAAGGGACAGGGCTGGGAAAGAGGGCATGGGGGTTGGAGAGAGAAGTGGGAGATGGAGGGTGAGCCTTTGTGATTGGCATGAGGAGATGGCAAAGTGGGGCCAGGACTGGGGTGGATGTCATTGGAGAGAAGTAAGGTAATTGTGGGTGCTATAAGAAATGCACGGAAGAGGTAAAACGTAATGTGATTTAATTTAGGTTTAAAGTTGAGAGAGGTATAATGATGTATATTATATTTAAGAAGGCAAATATTGGAGAAATTATAATGAGATGGGGAGGTTCTGTAGGAGTGGATGTTGTCTTCATAAGTTAGGTTGGTTGAGGCTGTAGGAGATATACTAGGGTGAGAAAGTTGTTTATGATAAGAGGTTGAGACTGTAAGAAGGATTAGTAGTGGGAGAGTTAGATGGATGTGGATATTAAAGTGGAAGATTGTGAGGTGTGAAGGTCCTGGAATAATGGATAGAGTGAGGTGGAGGGTACAGAGGTAGTGTGTAGTTGAGTGTGCCTAATTTCAAAGGGGGTAGCCATGGACAGGAGGTGATAGTTGATTGGATATGCAATAAAGTAAGGGGTGTGCTGGTTACAATATAAGTTTATGGAAAGTAGGGGTGGGTGGGAATGGGGATGGGCTAAGGGAGTAGAGTGAGCCCGTGCATAGTGAGGGTGAACAGAGCACATTGACCCGGATGGAGAAAGGTGCCAGAAATAATCAGGTATGTTGCTCATCTATCATCCCTTTTATTAGTCTTACCTAGGTTTTTTCCAGACATTATTTCTTCCACCAACTGAGAAAAGAAATTCTGTGGCTCTAGTATCTATGATATAATTTACCCTTATCTGCACTCTGAATCTACCCTAAATATGCCAGTCAAGCTCCTCCATTCCTGCTTTTTTTTCATCTTTATGTTCACATATAGCATTCTGTGGACTCAGAAAATCTCCTTAATGGCCACCTTTCCAAAGAGCAAGACCCACAACTGCAAGTCTCACAACTTCAGAAAATAAAGTGTCGCTGTGAAATATATACTGTGAGTTTCAGAACTTACTGCATTGCCATTAATGCAGAAATAGTTTGCACTCCCCAACATGGGGAGCTAGACTGGCACATCCTTGCTACTATCTATCTATCTGTATCTATATCTATATCTATATCTATATATATATATATATATATATATATATATATATATATATATATATATATATATATATCTGTGTGTTTGTGCATGTGTGTGTGTGTGTGTGTGTGTGTGTGTGTGTGTGTGTGTGTGTGTGTGTGTGTGTGTGTGTGTGTGTGTGTGTGTGTGTGTGTGTGTGTGTGTGTGTGTGTGTGTGTGTGTGTGTGTGTGTGTGTGTGTGTGCGAGCGTGCATGTATATGTATATATGTACATAAAATATATATATATATATATATATATATATATATATATATATATTAAAATAAAACAGATCTGCCCTTGGAAAAGTAGAAATATCCTCAGAGATGTAGTCTTAGCCCTAACAGTTTCATACAATAAAGTCACCAGTACTGGTTTGCTGAACAGCATTCTAGGTTTTTGATATCCTTTCAGAAACTTCCAAATGCTAAGGAAAGCCCAACCTTGGGACAATTAGTATAACCGACACAAAGTTAGGAACATAGGAGCAGTAATGAGCAGCTTATGGTCAGTTGGATATATGCTGAGGACCAAACAACATTTCAACTGTAAACCATAGTCTTCCCTTTCAGTGTTCTCTGGTCTTAGTTAGCAACCAAATAAATTAATTCATAGAAAGTACAGGTTATATGTGAGGGTGATAGATTTTATTTCATATTCCATTTTCTTCATATATTCTCTGTCCTTTCCTTTTTCCACAGAGTATTTGTTAGGATTGTTCATTTTCTTTTGCATTCTATTCTCTGGATTATTAATAAATATTCCCTTTTCAGTGGAGAAATTATAAAAGACTCAAAGCCTCAAGTAGATAATCTAGGAGCTTGTGCCAGTGAAACATACCTCGAACAAGCCATTCCTAACCCAGCTATCTAACTGGACACTGAAGTTATGTAGTGTAGTTGCTTCTGTTATTACTAACACAGGTGAGTTCTGGCTCTTCAGTGCCTTATATGTTAAATGACTGGTCTTAATCACAGACCTGGAAATAGGTATATTAAGAAGTATATTGTTATTCCTTGTTTTTCACATGTGATAAAAATAAATTTCAGTTATGGATGCCACAATCTCATTTTTAAGAGCATTGCATATCAACATGACTTCACATTTTATCAACATATACCCAAAAGAATAAAAGTTAAAACCATTTAATCTTAATCTTTCTCTGTGTGGTAAGTGATGTACCCTTCTATATGATGGGTGTATATTATTTGTATTCTAGCTAACTCATTAATTCAAGTGAGATTTTAAATGTAATTGTTCACAATAGTCTATGTGTATCTTGGCCAATGATTTATATAATGGAATCAAAACCTATTTCTTCTCTGCTGCAGATAGAATGAAAAATGACCCTCATAATGCCAAAGCAATGCCTTGCAACAAGCATTATATTAGCATCAATTCTAAGTTGGTCATTAACTATGAAATTTCATTTTTTTATGGATTTTAATTCTGGTACCAGTTCCTGATGTATTGTATACTGAGCAACATTTATTACCAGACATATTTGCTACACTTTTCTGAACCCTTCCCACCAGTCTAGTATCATTTGTCAGGTAATCCCATCAGAGATGCATGTATTATACAAAATAGAGCTTCTCCAGATCTCAGCATGGCGAAAACATCCCTTCCGTACTCCTTGTGTATCTTACATACCAGAAAGTCCACATCTCATGGTGCATTAGATAATCTGGTTCCTCTTTACCATAGCACAGTCATGAGTACTGGAGAACCTCATTCTTTTTTCTCTTCTGCCTCCACTAATGCGTGGTACCTGTATAACTTTCAATTGCTGTTTACAATTTATCCATCATAGAGGGCAAAAACTAGGTAGTATGTTTGGGTATCACCATATACTTTTCACTTATACCCTTAGTGTAGTTGTTATCAGCACTAATGTCAATACAGGAGACAACTGTATGCTTCACAGCACACAGACTACTATGGATGACTGACAGTACGTTCTTGTACTACTCTTATGGATATTTTAATGTCTTCTCATCTCCAGCAGGGACAGTTTCTCTCATCTTCTGAGATATGAGGCTAAAGATATATCCTGAGTATTCATTCTTCCAGTATTAGCTAGTCTCACAGTATGTTAGCCTGCAATTAAACACCCTTCGCCATCATCTCAGATGGCAGGCCACCCTAAAGTGATTCATTTGTGGTGTTATTTTACTTACTCTATTCCTTATTATTCATCAGCCAAAATGGGACCTACCCCCAGACACTCATAGCAAATATCAGAAGGTAACACATTCCCTTTGATACTGGCAGATCAGAGGAATATAGCATCTATTTCTTTATCAGGAATTTCAATGCATTTTTGAGCAGCCCAGTAACTCAGTGTAAAGTTCAATGTCTTTCACCTTCAGAACTTGATCTTAAGTCCTACTATTTACTCACTGTGTGGAGTTTACATATTTTTCCATGTATGCATACATTTTTTAACTGTCAGTACAGACACAGACAGAGCTATCAAGTTTCAACAGGTTTGCCTCCATTAAATCGCATGCCCATTGTCCGACGTGCATTGCATCGAAAGGACAACAGCACAAATCTGCAATGCTGGATCACATAAGTTTGAATGACTATAATGCAAATGCATTATGCCATTCAAACACATGGACTAATGTCGAAAATTGTTTTCTGTCAAACCATTTTTGACACTTGTCTTCGGAAGTCTTCCGTAATTCGCCCTGTCGAGTTGCACAAAAGCACAATCGCACATACCATGTCCGAAACAAATGGAGGTAAACAGTTTCAGCAAGCTGTTTCCTGCATCCCACAGTTTTATTCATTCAGGCTACATTTGCTTACTGTATGACTATAAGCAAGTGATATTACCAAACAGTGCTCTGGGGCAATTGAAAAATCTGGCTATGTACATTAATGTTCTTTTAGTATGCTTAATAACTACTTATGATTAAACAGCCTTGTTTTTTTACCTCTATTATTAATGGTTTATTTGCTAGTCTCTTTATTTAGCTATTTTCCTTTTTACTATATTGCAAAACTGTATCATTTTATATCCCTGATGCCTTTAATAACTACTTTATAGAAGCCATTCAAACCCTAGCCAATTCTTTACCCCCTTCTACTGCTTCCCCACCAAATAACTCCAAGACTTCATTTCCTACTTTTCATATACAACCTGTACCTACATCTCTTATCTATCAGCTACTTAAAAAACTGAAACCTTGCACCCCATCTGCTGACTGTCTCCCATCTGAATACCTACAAATTGCCACAAAAGCTATACACTACCCCATATCTATCCTTATTAACAGAACTATTTCTGAAGGCAAAATCCCTACCATATGGAAAGTATCCCACATCATCCCTCTACATAAAGGTGGATCTTCTATTGAGCTTTCTAACTTTTGACCTATTGCCTTACTCTCCCTATTAGCTAAGATAATGGAAAAATGTATTCACAAACAACTACTTAACCACCTACTGCAAAATAACCTACTAACCAACTGCCAACATGGCTTCAGACCATTCCACAGCACAACAACTGCCATTCTATCCTTCACTGACTTTTTAAATAAAAATCATAACAATAACTCCTTTTCCTCTGCACTATTTATTGACCTGTCAAAAGCCTTTGATATGGTTAACCATAACTTACTTCTAGACAAACTCAAGTCCCATTATCGTGATCCACAAGCATTACGATGGTTTAGGTGTTATCTTAAAAACAGACAGCAAGCAGTACTTTGGGATAACAATTTGTCTTCATTACTTCCAGTAAATATTGGAGTCCCACAAGGCTCTATCTTAGGTCCCCTCCTTTTTTCCTTATTTATTAATGACCTACACATGAACATACCTCAAGCTACATGCATTCAATATGCAGATGACTCAACCTTAATCTGTACTGCTAAGAACATAGCCTCCCTCCAGTCCCTCACCCAAACTGTTTTCCAAAATGTTGAAAACTGGTTTATGCAACATTTCCTCCTCCTTAATCCCAAAAAAACAAAACTACTGCTTTTTACTCCAACTCAAAAATCACCTAATCCATTCTTCTCTATAACCTCTAACAATGCTACCAACATAACCCCAGATACTACCACCCGCCTACTAGGTGCAACAATTGATAATCGTCTTAACTATGATGACCATATTAACTCCACCATAAAGTCTGTTAACAAAAAACTTGGTACTCTCTATAGAATTAAACCTTTCCTTACCCCTTCAGCCAGGAAAACTATTTCCCAGACCCACCTCATTTCTACCCTTTTCTATGCCTCTGCTATATATACTAACCTATCAAAAAACAACATCTCCAAACTTTTTACCTGTTATAATAGCATAGCTAGATTCATCACATGCTCTCCTTTTAAAACTCACCACTGCCTTAACCTCAAACAACTAGGATGGCTAGAACTGCAGAACCATATACTCTGTCAACAGTTACTTATCACTCAAAAGATCCTATACAATCCCAATAATACCCCTATCCTCACTAATCTGATTTCACCATATAAAAATCTAGCTACACTATGTTCTGCTAATAAACTCCTGGTCTCCTTGATTAAATCTAACAACAAAGCTGGTGACTCACTTTTCTCAAGCACTACAGGTAAAAACTGGAATCGCCTCCCTCCTGAACTATCTACCTTAGCTTCTACTTCTATATTCAAAAAAACATTTTAAAGAACATCTTAAAACGCAGTGGCTTTGCCTTGTGCTACTGCTAACCCAGACTGAAATCTTTTTCCCCTCCTGCTCATACCCCTTTCCCCACTCCCCTAACCTTGGCCTCCAAATCTAGTTACTTCTCTTTTTTTTCCATAGTAAGAGGATAAAATATAAGGACTTTACTCTGTTTTGCTCATGCCCACTTTTGTGTCTAGTATAATTGTTTTTTTTTTTAGTTTAACTTTTAGTATAATGTCTATAGTCTATAATTATAATACTATATTCTTCTTTTAACCAATGCTACCTCTGTACTGTTATTATACATGTCTCTGTTATATATTGTTAACTTTGTTACTGTTCATGCTTGGAGCTTTTCTCCCCGGGCCTCTACTGACAATGGACATATATCCAGTTAGACTAGCCCGATCAACAAATGTAAAATAAATAAATAAATAAATAAATAAATTATATTTGCCATTGAAACTGAGTCATACATTAGGAAAGTAAAACAACAGAAAATAATAATTTTAGTTGAATGTGTATTGTAAAAATGCTATAATGATGGCAATATCAAACCTTTATCGAATTATAATGCAACAGCAGGATTTGGAAAGGAATATAAAGGAATATTTACACCTGATTTGAAAATAGGGTATCTTTCTTTAAAGAAATATTTAGGAAGTAGAACATACTTGTCAAGATAGCAAGAAAATTTTTAGAGCTTGCAAAAATGCTTAAAGTAGTATAGGAGATTCAAAGTTGCTTGTCAAATTATTAGTTCAGCAACACACATGGTAAATGAAGCCTAATAAAAAGAATGAGTTTAGACATCTTTTCATTAAAGCAGAAGCATTAATTCCATACATTAATTTTAAGAAACTGATCAGATCACAGTGGATAATAATCTCTAAATGTTTTAAAAGATTATTGACTAATGATCAAATATTGAGCATCTAAGAAAGTGTGATTTTTTTTTTGTACAATCCACAGTTACTAAAAAATCAAGTTCAAATAATTACAACATGAAATTAATGAATTGAAAGTACAGTGAATGAGAGATGCTAAATTTTGAAAAAAAAAACACTTAACTGTGTTTTACGTTGAATTAATTATTAAAACAAACTATAACTGATTCAGCCAAAATAATTTTGCGATTTCATTGAAAAGTTTAACAAGCACAGAAGACAGCTGTTTATAGAAACAGTACAGCAGTGCTTAGAAATTCTAGAGAAAGAAGTGTTTTCTTTATAAATAAATGTACTATTTATCTTTGGAAAGCCAGTAAAAAATAATAAACATTTTGGAAATAAAAATGAAGGAAATGCATTATCTGTTAGAGTCAACAGATGAAACATATTAAACATTTTTACTTTCACAGTGTGATGATTATGGCAGGCAAATATTTATTTTTGAGACTTGACTTGGCTTATGAAATCTTGAGATGATGCAAGTCATATTCATGACTTATGTCTTATATTTTCTTTGATCTTTTTGTAGATGGGTGTTCTACAAACTACTAAGATTGAAAATGTATTACCAAATTCTGCTCAGAGTGAAAGTGAGAGCTTTTATGATGACTCTTGTAGTCATGTTGTACTGACAGATTTAGTGAAGAAACTATGTACTTAAATTGCTAGCAATTGTTAAAGTGATAGCAGATAAGCAAAAATGCAAGAATAGGCTAAGATAGTGAATTTTTAGAAATACATGCTACTCAGTATATTATATTTCTCAGGCTACAGTTCACATCTTCATTCTTAGTTATTTGTCATTCTGCTTTTCCCAGTTAGGGGTCGCCACAGCGGAACTCCAGTCCGCTAATGATTGGCAGTAGATTTTCACGAACACCGAGGTGCCAGCTCGGCATTCAACCTTCAATGAAAGCACACCCATTTATGCATGTCTTTCGAATGCCCACCCAACCGCGGGGAGGACATGAAGACTCCCATTCTTATTACTCAACATTAATACATTAGTGAAAATGAAAGCTGATAGAAAAGCAGAACTATGATGTCAGAAGACAGGAAATGAAAAAAAAAAAATAGAAACAGATAGATAGATATACGCCAAGATTCAATAATCTCCATGTAGGTTCTGTGTAGAGCCCTCAAGGAGTGTATCCATGTACATGGGTGCGAAGTGTTGTCAGTAGTGCATACTGCATAGTCATGATGTGCATGTCACTTAAGTGAGGTTGCAAGGCATGTCCCAGTTGCATTGGCCGCAAAACTTCATAGAGCAGCACAGATAATGAATCCATGTTAGCATCAATGTTCCGCCCTCATCACGCACCACCAGAAGTGTATGCATTTAATATATCCATCTTGAATGACTGTCTAAAATCCACAAATCCTATCCCATTTTGTGTCCTTACTTTTTTTTTTTTTTAGTCTTTCCATAATGCATAGCAGTGCTTGCCAATGCTTACCGGGTTTGTGCAGCGGGACCACCCATGTATCAGACATGACCCAGACATCTAAAAATAAAAACAGGCTTCCAATACATATGACTGCACAATGCTGTGTGTCACGAAAACCCTATAAGCGGAGCCGCTCTCTGCTCATATCTCGGTGTGAATAATAAGTAGTAAAACTGCATTGATGATGTCACTACCCTAATGGTGACATGGGTTAAGTGTTGGACTAAAGGACAGATTTTCCTGAGTTCAAATCCAGGCAGTGCAACTTTATTTTAAATGATGGTTTAACATTGCTTGCACCATATCCAAATAAGTGGCTAATATAAGGAAATAAGAAAACCAGAATAAACGCAGTAGGCTGATTAAAAAACACAAACTAAAAAACACCAAAAAAACAGCCTGACAGTGACAATGGAGCCAATGAAGGACAAAAAACACCCCAATCTAAAGTCCATAAAATTTGTTTAATGATTATTCTCTCACAAGTAAATATTCAAGAGGGATTAAGCACTTTAATTTCCTGTATGGAAAACTTCTTCAGAATCACAAACATTACATGAAATGACATTTAAATAGTCCCATGAATCTCCTTAATGTTTAACCAATTGAAATCAAAACCACTCATTTTATCAACATGGTATAAAACCCAGTATTGAAAAGGGAAGGGAAAATTCCTCACAAAGTACTGCCAAAAATGTATGTGAAAACATGTATATAAAATATACAAATATGAATATATAAAAATTATTATATATAACAAATGTTTATGTATAAAAAATCCTAAAAATGCAAAAAAGCATTTAGAAGTACTTTTCCAAGGCAATTAACTGAAATCATGTTTTAGTACTTTAATGTCTTTAGTTTCAACACTGGAACCAACCCAGCCACTGGGTATGCACAAGCCAGTGCATTTCTTTGTGCCAGTCCCAAGCCCGGGTAAATGGGGAGGGTTGAGTCAGGAAGGGCATCCGGCGTAAAATTTTGCCACATCATATATGCAAAAAATTGTACAGAAATTCATACTGGATCGGTTGAGGCCCGGGTTAACAACGACCGCCACCAGTACTGTTGGCCAGCAGGGTGCTGGCGGAAATTGGGTTACTGTTGGCCGAAGGAGGAGAAGAGGCGGAAGGCATGCCAGAAGGCAGGTAAAGGCTAGAACTGTGATAGTGAGGATCGGAACTTTGAATGTTGGCAGTATGACTGGTATAGAGAGGGAGCTAGCTGATATGATGAACCGAAGGATGGTTGGTATATTGTGTGTGCAGGAGACCAGATGGAAGGGGAGTAAGGCTAGGCGTATCGAGGCGGTTTCAAATGAAGAAATGGCATAGGCATTATCCTGTAGGAACAGTATGCTAAGAGTGTTTTGGAGGTGAAAAGAGTGTCGGATAGAGTGATGTTTATGAAGCTGGAAATTGATGGTGTAATGATGAATGTTGTTAGTGTATATGCTCCACAAGTTGGGAGTGCGATGGATGAGAAAGAAAAATTTTGGAGTGAGTTGGATGAAGTGGTGATGACTGTACCCAAGGATGAGAGACTGGTGATTGGAGCAGATTTCAATGGGCATGTTGGTGAAGGGAACAGAGGGGATGAGGAAGTGATGGGTAGGTATGGTGTTAAGCAAAGGAATGCAGAAGATCAGATGGTAGTGGATTTTGTGAAAAGGATGGACATGGCTGTGATGAATACATATTTTAACAAGAGGGAGGAGCATAGGGTGACATACAAGAGTGGAGGAAGATGGACACAGGTGGATTATATCTTATGTAGGAGGGACAATCTGAAGGAGATTGGAGACTGTAAAGTGGTGGCAGAGGCAAGTGTAGTTAAGCAGCATAGGATGGTGGTTTGTAGGATGACAATGGCGATCAAGAAGAGGATGAGTGTGAGAGCAGCACCAAGGATCAAATGGTGGAAATTGAAAAAGGGTAATTGTGAGGTGATGTTCAGGGAAGAATTAAGACAGTCACTGGGTGGCAGTGAAGAGTTACCAAATAGCTGGGTAACTACAGCAGAGCTAGTGAGAGAGATGGCTAGAAAGGTGCTTGGTGTGACATCTGGAAAGAGGAAGGAGGACAAGGAGACCTGATGGTGGAATGAAGAAGTACAGGAGAGTATACAGAGAAAGAGGTGGGCGAAGAAGAAGTGGGATTGTCAGAGAGATGAAGAAAGTAGACAGGAGTATAAGGAGATGAGGTGCATGGCAAAGACAGAGGTGGCGAAGGCTAAGGATAAGGCATATGAAGAGTTGTATAAAAGGTTGGACACTAAGGAGGGAAAAAAGGACCTGTACCGTTTGGCTAGACAGTGGGACTGAGCTAGTAAAGATGTGCAGCAGGTAAGGGTGATAAAGGATAATGAGGGAAACGTACTCACAAGCAAGGAGAGTGTGTTGAGCAGATGGAAAGAGTACTTTGAGGGGTTGATGAATGAAGAGAATGAGAGGGAGAGAAGGTTTGATGATGTGCAGATAGTGAATCATGACGTGCAGTGGATTAGCAAGGAGGAAGTAAGGATAGCTATGAAGAGGATGAAGAATGGAAAGGCTGTTGGTCCAGATGACATACCTGTGGAAGCATGGAGGTGTTTAGGTGAAATGGCAGTGGAGTTTTTAACTAGATTGCTTAATGAAATCTTGGAAAGTGAAGGGATGCCTGAAGAATGGAGAAAACGTGTTTTGGTACTGATTTTTAAGAATAAGGGTGATGTGCAGAGCTGTAGTAACTACAGAGGGATTAAACTGATCAGTCACAGCATGAAGTTATGGGAAAGAGTAGTGGAAGCTAGGTTAAGAAGGGAGGTGATGATTAGTGATCAGCAGTATGGTTTCATGCCAGGAAAGAGCACTACAGATGCAATGTTTGCTCTGAGAGTGTTGATGGAGAAGTACAGAGAAGGTCAGAAGGAGTTGCATTGTGTCTTTGTGGATTTAGAGAAAGCATATGACAAGGTGCCTAGAGAGGAGTTGTGATATTGTATGAGGAAGTCAGGAGTGTCAGAGAAGTATGTAAGAGTGGTACAGGATATGTACGAGGGTAGTGTGACAGCGGTGAGGTCTGCTGTGGGAGTGACGGATGCATTTAAGGTGGAGGTGGGATTACATCAAGGATCAGCTCTGAGCCCTTTCTTATTTGTAATGGTGACAGACAGGTTGACAGACGAGATCAGACAGGAGTCCCCGTGGACTATGTTGTTTGCAGATGACATTGTAATCTGTAGTGAGAGTAGGGAACAGGTGGAGGAGACCCTGGAGAGGTGGAAATATGCTCTAGAGAGAAGAGGAATGAAGGTCAGCAGGACTAAGACAGAATATATGTGTGTGAATGAGAGGGAGGACAGAGGAATGGTGAGGATGCAGGGAGTAGAGGTGGTGAAGGTGAATGAGTTTAAGTACTTGGGATCAACCATTCAGAGTAATGGTGAGTGTGGAAGAGAGGTGAAGAAGAGAGTACAGGCAGGATGTACTGGATGGAGAAGAGTGTCAGGAGTGATTTGTGACAGACGAGTACCAATAAGAGTGAAAAGGAATGTCTACAAGAGGGTAGTGAGACCAGCTATGTTATACCGGTTGGAGACAGTGGCTTTGACAATAAGGCAGGAGTCAGAGCTTGACGTGGCAGAGTTGAAGATGTTAAGATTTGCACTGGGTGTGACAAGGATGGACAGGATTAGGAATAAGTATATTAGAGGGTCAGCCCAGGTTGGAAGATTTGGAGACAAAGCCAGAGAGGCAAGATTTCATTGGTTTGGACATGTGCTGAGGAGGGATGCAGAGTATATTGGGAAAAAGATACTAAGGATGAAGCTGCCAGGTAACAGGAAAAGAGGAAGGCCTAAGATAAGGTTTATGGATGTGGTGAGAGAGGACATGCAGGTGGTTGGTGTGACAGAGCAAGATGCAGAGGACAGGAAGAAATGGAAACAGTTGATCTGCTGTGGTGACCCCTAACGGGAGCAGCCGAAAGAAGAAGAAGTTTTAACACTGGAACCAGGGAATAATGACCATTTAAACCGGGACTCGTACATGCATCCAAACATATTTCCCAAATAATTTCCCAGTATTCCAATCTGATCTCCCAATTAGCCCCTCACTCCTGGGGTGTAACTTGTTCTAAGACCCAACATTTATAATTTGCTTGGTCACACTTAACAGAGTACCTAAATAAGGCATTAGTGTCTTTCCTCCTGTTAATTTTGTATACATGCTTATATATCCTTTGTTTTAGGCTACATTCAGCTTTTCCAATGTAAAAAGACAAACAATGCAAACAGTACACCAAATAAACAACCCCTTTAGACTGACAGTTCTAAGGCCCAGTTGTTGGTAATTTGTACTTAAAACTGGGTAAATAAAGATCCATGGTGTTTCCTACAAAGGGGCATTGTAAACACATCCCACACTTAAATGTTCCCTTCCTGAGTCTATCATGCATCATACTGTAAAGGGGGAACAAACTATTTTCAAATATGTTTTGAAGATGTAAGCCTCTTTTGAAACTGAATTTTATTGATCTATTGAATACCTTTAAACTGTGTGGCATTGAGGCAAAGAGCTTCCAGTACTTGTTGATAATGTCCTGAATCCTTTTAGTATCTTGACAATAACCCAATACAAAATAAGGGTTCACTTCATTGATCTCACTAGGGTTTCAGTTCTTAAACCTATTTCTGAAAGAGATGGTCCTACTTGTATCAGGTACCAATGAACTCATTAGGGTGGATAAACTTACTC
Source organism: Protopterus annectens (assembly GCF_019279795.1). Lineage (NCBI taxonomy): Eukaryota > Metazoa > Chordata > Ceratodontiformes > Protopteridae > Protopterus > Protopterus annectens. Next base: position 1,797,603,966 of record NC_056737.1, read on the forward strand.
TCTCATCCCTCAATGACGTCCTATTTCAATGAGTTTATCAGTGCTTCCAGATATCCTTTGACTAAAAATAAATTCCCAATATAATTTAGTTCATTATCAAATCATCCTTTAAAGAGGTCATGTGGGCTACTCGCACCATCTGACGTTTCACTATGTTCCTCTTTTGAAAATAAGGATGATTACTACTAAAATGCAAATATGTGTTGGAAAAATATTTTTTTCCTAAATAATCGAGACACATATCTGTGGTTATTGATATCCTTTAAAATTGTAACATCTAAGAAGTGGGTCTCAGTTGCCTCTACTTCATGGGGAAAGACCAGAAACTTTGTGGTATTATTGTTAAATAATAAAAGTAAGGAAAATGTAAGGAAATAACCATGGAATTGTCTTGGTGATGCCCTTTGCCAATATATTTGAAATAGGTGTGCATCACTTAGCATCACTTACATATTTTTTATATATATATTTATACAATATAGGGTTTGTGTGACAGTAAGTGGAGTGTACCATTATCAAATGCATCAAATTCTAGACAGTGCACACTCTCAGCAAGCACAAGTAGCGAGAATGCATTGTATTTAAAGGGAAAATACTGGGAAATGCATTTTATACATTGAGGTTTGACATATCCAGCAATGTCTGGTGCAGGTGAATGTGTGTGTTTTAGAGTACAGCACTTGGGTGTCCAGGTATCCAAGATTTTTAGTGGGTTCCTGGTTAGGGATCATGGCCCATGCCTGTTACAGGAGGACTATACTGGCACCCAGTACAAAGTGGAAACCTGGGATAATTTGTCAAGGGCACTTACCAGGGAGACTGGTATCCCCCCACCGGTGAACATTGCTGTCACCAATATGATGACCTCTGCAGGATAAAGAGGGATACCTTTGACCAGTGAATTGGGGATTGCGAGGTGTAGAACACCCTGGTGATGTGTAAGTATGATTTACAAGTATTACCTGAAAATACTGAAGCTGGCTATGATAAACACTGGTATTCATAGTTGCTTTTTTCTTTTCCCTTTTCCCACAGCTGCAGACGAGAGGGCCTCGGATGTGAGGTCTCACAGTAGGTGAATGGAGAGGATGAGACAAGCATGTGCTAAGTAAGAATAATTATATAAAGCACTCTTATTGCAGCCTTAACCATTATAGATGGATTAGTTGCTATATCAAACCTTACAATACTACTTCTATCTGCTGAAAATCCAGATTTAAGATTTGCTTTGGTCATTGTAGGATTCATGGTTGTCTGACAAGTACTTTATTTAGAAGTCAGTAAATAACTGAGTGTCAAAAAGTTATGCTAAAACAACTACTATGCAGCTATCCATGTGTGTAAGAGCAACATTTGAAATATGTTCCTAATTGTGGGTCCCTGTACATCCAATATTGTATGATATGTCGAGATATCCTGCTCTAAAAGGTGGACATGTGTGTTCTGAAATGCAAAGCAACAGTTGCATATTCACAGATAACAGTGCCCATGAGTCTATAAAGTGTAAAATGAAAGAGAGTTTGCATTATGTTGTAATCAAATGGAAAAGTATAGCATTACAGTAGACACCACTTGTGGCTTGTAACACCACACTCCCCAAATATAAAAAATATATGATTTCAATACTGTGTTAGCTTTTCATCAATAGTAATATAGTACTGTTATGTAATGATCGGTATAGCATTTGAAGTACAGACCTCCAGACCTCTGCCTGCTGTCACATGTAAGCACTGTACATGTAGTCCAAGTAATACAGGGATTTATTAGCAGTTGTAATTGTTTAAAGAAGACTGTATCAGAAGACAATAAAGTTTTTTTGAAAATTTGGTGCATAATGTGTGACGTTGTGAATGTTCTCCTTTTTGTTATTTATGCATTACTTACCTTTATTTAGGTTTATTTTTATTATTATAATGTTATTTCTTTAATCATATTCACCTTATGATATCATTTTTATTAGTTCTTATGTTTTGTTTATTATGTATAATTTTATCTTCTGTTTATGTCAAATTTCATTATTAATCATCCCATTTGTGTTAATATTATTTAACCTTTTTCATAATGTTTATTATAGTATTTTTTTCTTTTTGTAAAATCTTTAATTAATTTTGTTTCATGTTCTTTTTTTCATTTTTCATTTTGGTTTTTCCTTATGTTAATACTACAGCATAGCAGGGTAGGCCAGTTCCTGGTGATGCACCTACGCTCACTCCACAAGATGCAGTACCCAAGACCTAGGATTTCTGGGCTGCCATCTTCTGGCACCCCCTACTGCCTCTGCCCTACCTGGACACTCAGGTAGATCTACCCAGGGGCCAGATGTGTGGTCCCATGTAGAGTTGCCAGGTGTGGTGCATAGGATTGCGCACCAGACTGTGGGCACAAACCTTTGCCAGATGAAGAACATGTTGTCCATCTTTTTATGGCAGGCAGGCCGTAGGCCAAGACATCAGCCACTGCAGCCACTGGTGCAGAATGGAACGGTGTTGATAATCCAATGGGTGAGGACTTGAGTCACAACGTTGCAGTGTTGAATTCCATGGGACCTTGAATTCCTCACCCCCCCACCCCAACCAAGGTGTTCATCCCCCTTCTTGTGTCCTTCACTGACCCTGTCCTCATCTTATATGTCTTATCTGTCTGGAAATACTTCCTCATCTTCCCAGCTTGCCTGACCCAGACTTGCCTGTGTTCATCCCCCAACATTCCATTCTCTTTATAGATGGGGCACCTGTTCCACAAAAAATATTGTCCCATACATAGCTCTCCATTTTGCAGATGTGTCAGCTTGACACACCTAATTTGGTCCAATTGGGTTCACAACATAATTATATTGTTGTCAGCCCTCTTTTTGCAGGTGGCAGTCCAAATACAGCTTAAAATGTGTACATGTGCCCAGTTATTACAGTTGAAGAAATAGATAGCTACGGTTCTTCCCTACAGCCTTCCTACATATTTCTGTTACTTTATTTTTTTCCCTGCTTGCACCCCATTTACTGCTTTCCTATCATCCCCTTTTTATTTCTTTTTTTAAAAGAATTATTGTGCAGTTGTGCATGATATGCACCATTGCTAAGTGGTGTAGTATATGGAAATATATATAAAAGTATAATACACACTTGCAAAAGTTATACCAGTACCCTATTTTGAACCTGCTACCATTGGACATTCATAACAATACATTAATCCATCAAAAAACAAAAAGCAAAAATCCACACCAAACAGGAACCCCAGTAACACCAACGAATAAGTATCCAAAAACACTGACTGAGGTATGGTTCCAGTTCAAAGAAAAATGTAAAAAAGCAATGAAAAATTCTTCAGTAGTAGTACTGGTTTATTCCAAATAGGCACAAGCGCTTTCACCAATGCTTCATCAGGTGTACTCAATCAGATAATAACCACACCTTATATAGTAAAACCTATTGACATCACATAGCATGCAGTATAGTATTTAAAAAGGCACACATATAAAAAACACTCATTAAAAGACATATCAATATACATAAAGTATATAATATAAAATATATAAATACGTGTTTGTTCACAAAAATATTGTAAAATACATTAAAATAAAATAAAAATAAAAATAAAAAACACATTAAAATAAAAATAATAATAAAAAAACACCTCATCTCTTCAGACCCCTTTCTAACTAATGAATAGTAATTGTCATATTTTCCTTAAGTATATTTGTGAGATGCTGCGCCTCAAGCAGCATTGCTCAGCAATGTATGAATTCAATAATATGCAGTTTTCTTCACTAGCAGCTACGAAATGCATGTGGAGACATGTGCAGGGCATTAGACTGGAGTAAAGATGGCCTGGAGCCCTAATCCAGGGTATACATAATTTATTTCTATTATTGTGAGATTGTAACTGACACAAATGAACTCAAGATGGACTTTTTGGAACTTTCTTTTTCATAGATTTACAAAAGGTACATGCCAGTCACCATTGCACAAACCAATTTGGTTATTTTAAAGTTATTTTAAAGTGTGTGTGCAATGCTAAGTGGCACACACATTTTCAGATGTATCCAAATTTCTACATTAGTGCTATTGGCAGGAAACACATACTGTTTCACATGTAATGCTTTATGGCCTGTTACAATGTAACTATTGGAACCTTCTCCCTGCTTTCTTTGTGACATCTGCGTCTATTGTGACTTATGCTCTGTCTGTGGGCTGGTGCATGCCACTCAAGAAAGTAAAGAACTGTTAACACAAAAAATTGAAGCCAGTGCCATAGGCTTCAATATAAAGTAAAATATAACTCAAAGAAAATGGATTAACCTAATATATGTTTCAATTTTAATATACTTGATAAATAAATTGATTCATTAATTCCTGGGAAATTGGCTGCATTCAGTCAAAGTTGCCATCTTAACTCACAGATGTCCAAATGGACATCCAAAACTCTTCCCTGCAAGTCCTTGGGTGCCTGTTGTATAACTAAAAACTTAAAAATATGGTCATTATATTAATGAATATTAGGTTAATATCTAACATCTAATATTTATTGTTTTAAAGCTTATAAATTATTGTATAAATGCAAGTTGATTGTGGCATCCTACATTTTTATTGTATGTACTAGGTTAATATTGATTTTAGTGACTAAACTAATAAGGTTTTTTTAAGATTTAATTATGTACTAATAGGGGTTTATTATAAAAGGCTGGGTTATACGTAGAAAATGTCTTGATTTTTTAATATTGTTCTGAGGAAGTCCCTTATCTGTACAGGGAAGAAAGTGCTTAACTTTGGATTAAACTTATACATTCAGCTGTTTGGTCTCTTGGCTATCCATTTTCTTTGAGTCATTGAGTTACAATTTCCTACATTTTGACAAAGTAAAATATCACTGTTTTAACGCATAGGGCCCCACAGTAAGTTTAGTATCAACTAATTTAAAGCATAAGCAACCCAAACTGTTAATTGGCATGCACCCATATCTATAAACACCTGTTAAGTGTCATGTGGGGTATGATCATGGTTTATCTCATTAAACCATAACCTCGCTTCACATTTAGGGTACAGATGGTACTAAGATCAAAAATAGCATCATGTAATTCTTTCATTTTTTTTTTCTGCGCATATGTGACGACAGTTTGGAATGATGTTTTACAGCAACATATTTTTTCCTATTTAAGAGTTTATCTGTAATACACACCACTGAGTGGAAAACTCATACAAAATAAATGAATAAGCTCCTCTATGTCATTGCCATTGTGATGTGATGTTGCATGTCGCATACCATCACGCAATAATTCGGTAAAGAAAGGAAATGAGGAAGATAGGAAAGTGGTGAAATGGGAAGAAAGCGGGGGGGGGGACAAAGTGACAGGAAGGTAGGAATGTGCAGGATGGTTGTAGGGAAGAACCATAACTATCCATTTTTTCAACAGTAACAACTGGGCACATGTACACATTTTAAGCTGTATTTGAAATGTCACCTCCAGAGAGAGGGGTGACAACAACATAATTGCATTGTGAAGCCAATTGGACCAAATTAGATTTGTCAAGTAAACACATCTGAGAAATGGAAAACTATGTATGGGATGATGGGCGGGGGGGGGGCAGATTCCGTTTTTATTTATATATTTATATATATTTTTAAGGAGATAGTTATATGTTCGGGAAGGGACATAGGCAAGTCTGGGGCTGGCAAGTTGGAAAGTTGAGGAAGACTTTGCAGACAGATAAGACATACAAGACAAGGACAGGGATTGGCGAAGGACACAAGTAGGGGTGAACACCTTGGTTGGTGTGGGGGTTGGGGAATTGTGAGCCTATGGACATCATGTTCAGTGACAGTGAAAATCAAGTCCCCACCAAATGGACTGTCATCACTGTCCCCTCACTATGTGATTGGGCACTGTGTCTGACTTCTGCATTTCCTTTGTAGCTGAGTACTAATTGTAATTGTGTGTTGCACAATCATATGCACCAAACCTGGCAGTTCAGCTTGGGTGTCAAAATCACCCCTCCTGCCTCTGCTCCCAGAGGGCAATACAGGCCTATCATCTGGGGCAGAACTACCTGAGGGTGCAGGTAGGGCAAGGGCTGCAGGGGGGGGTGCTGCCAGGCTGCAGGCCAGAATTCTTGGTCCTTGGTGCTGTAGCTGGTGGAGGGAGTGTAGGAATTCCAGGGGGGACTGTCCTGCCCTGCCATGCTGTAGTAATATAAAATGAAAATAAAATAAAAAAATAAATAAACACAACACAAAATAATGTACAAAATCAAATTTACATAAAAAATACAAAAAAAATTATAATGGAAATATGATTAGAAACATAATATAATAATGATATCATAAACCAAAATAAAAAAAGAATAGAAGAGGTGTGGTGAAAGAAAAAAAGAAAATAATATTAGTAACTGCACAGATAATATACAAAGCTTTCTACACATAATGTACTATATTATGTTACATTTTACTTATAATAATAACAAATGCTAATAAATACCTGTATTACATTGAATACTACCATATCACTAACACAGACACATTATACTACAGATCAGATTGCATCCAGAAATCATTCATGCTTGTATATCTTGAACATATGCATGTTGCATGTACAATTATTTATATTTGACAGCAGGCCATCTGGGGCACAGGTATACAGGAATGCGCTTTCATTGCAACAATTATGAATACGTAACAGTACTCAACAGCAATCTAATACATTATTGCAAAGAGCTGCCATTAAATTTAGAGAGTGTGTTATGTATGAAAGAAAATGGCGATGCCATGATGGCAGCGGCCTCTCGGGCTCCCGTTGTGCATTTGCATTTTTGATGTTGTACTTACCAGTATTGTCGAGATGTGGTGCCATTCATCTAGTCGGGTGTGTGTCCGGTGTCAGCGGTTGTGGTTGTCATGTCTGTGGCATCTCAATTGTTTTGTTGTGCTGATCTTGGGACTTGGAACTTGAAGCAGGGCCTTCAGTGTGAGTTGGAGCATTGGTTGCAGAGGCAGAAGTGGAGTTTGCCAGCATGAAATTCTAATGTTAGGTCAGAGGAATCCAGAATGGAGGTGTGATGGAGTATGGACAGTTTTTGGAGCTGTGCCAGTGAATTGAGGATGAGGAAGAAAAGATCCTGATGTGGTCATGACCATTGGGACCTGCGGTTGGCTGCAGAGGTACATCTGTGGATCGGTATGGAGCGCTGGTTTCTGGTGTGGAGATTGTGGTTCCTCTGTGGACAGGAGAAAGTTTCTGTGAATGAGCAGATGGCAGAGATGTAGCAGCTGATGTTTCTGTGCTTGCGGTTGGACTGGGACTAGAATGTAGTTGATGCTGAAGTTTGATTGCTGCGGTTGAGGCTTTTGGCACTGTCGGTTGGCTTGTTCTGTTGTTTTATGTTTTTTTTTGTGTGTAGAGTTTCTTTTATGTTAAATGTGTGGCTATTGCTGATAAATATTGAGCCTGGAGGAACCAAATTTCATTCAGCTATGCACTTGTGGTGCATGTGGTTGAATGGCAATAAAGTTATTCTTGATTGATTGATCTTGATTGATTGATTGATCCTAACCACAAGTAGTGACCGCTCTAATAGTGTACTTTCCATTTGGAATACAGCATAATGCCAGCACTCTTTCCTTTTATACTGTTATAAATATATGTTCACTGTTATAATGATAACAATCTGCAGCATGCTCTTAGTGTCCCTGATGTATAGGTAATGATTTATGTCAACTGAAATGTGTCCTGTATAGTTTGGAAGTGTAGTTTTTCTAAATGACAACCCCTATCTACTCTTTAATACTGGACTGTGGTTTCACTAAATGTACTAATGCATTCCCAATATTGTGTTACAAAGGACAAATATATATTTACAGTGTTTAGCACAATAAGCTGAATTTACTACTAATGCTAAAATACCAGTACTGTTTTGAAGCATACATGTTGTTCTGTCTGCATTAGCTGTGGGAGAAATATAAACACATTAAGGTCAGCAATCAGAAACAGATGCAGCTGCTTCATTATTCAAGCAGTGCCTGTAAGTGATACTCACACATCTCTGGAGTGCCATTAGTCCTACAGTCATCCATCCAACGTTCAAGGGTTATAGCTCTTCCTCATCCCACGGTCTCTGTAGTGATTTATACACTGTTTGCCAGTGTGAGTGATACTGGTAACACTGGACAAATCCCAGGCCAAACTATTCCCTGCATCTGATTTGTAATCTGATCCATGATAGTACTCCTGCAACAGCCAGGGTCCATAATCATTCACTAGGAGTCCAACAAACACTTTGGGCTCCTGCACACCCCACCTTTGGGAACGAAATCTAAAACCTTCACCCTGAATGCCAGCCATCCATCTGTAATGCAGACAAACACCAATGTACAATGTGTTTTCCTGCCAATTACAGTTATAACAGATACTGAGAATGTGGAATGGTGTGATGTGCAACATTTGAAAATAGTGCGTGTTGCTTACCATCCTGCAAACACACACAATGTGTTTGTGTGAAGCTAATTACACACGATATGTGAAATAATACAGGTGTCATTACAAAAGCAGACTCATCCATCACAACAATAATTATTAGATAGGAATTACTAAGTCAAATACTAACATTTATCATGTGAAGTGGGACACCATTAAAAAGGACTGGATTCTGCAGTATTACAACCCTGAACTTTAGCTATGACAGTCCTACACTTATAGTTGTTCCCACAACAAGAATGAAGGTAGATGTGTAGGATTAATTGCATTGCTAGCTATTACAGGGATGCATTACAAAAAAAAACAAGGCTACATTACTTGTATTTGAACCCAGGACCATCTGACCTTAAAAGTGACATTATCTCCTTGTACCACAGGAGAAGTTGCAGCATCTGTGGCTACATTTGTATTCATTGTAAGATTCATACAGGCTCAGTGTAAGAACATGAAGTGATAACATGCAGAACAATAAATCACTTTATGATATATACAGTCCAATTTGTTAGTACACAGAGAATATGCCTACATAGGTGTGCAATCCAGGTCAACATGCAATGTAGATTCAGAGGAATGCATGATTGCCTTAAAGCTGTTGTTCTCACATACACCACTGTAGCAAGCAGTAACAGTCATTTAGCAGACAAGCAACTTCAACAGGGAATCTATGTTTAATATGAAATAGTACATGTTAGATGTACATGTTGTTAAATGTTCAACTTGGAATATGATTCACTTATTCTTTACACAGGCTGTTATGATTATTGTTTTGAAACATACAACACTGCCCTAACATGCTGTGTTTCTTGGTCAGTCAGCAATCATATGACCAGTACTGTGGCATCAAGTGTGTGTTAAAACAGTTCTTCAGTACTGCCTTTACAATGTTTAAGGATCTCAAAAAGGAATATGTTATTCAGTCGCCAAATAAGTAAAGCCATGTTGGCTAGCATGAACAAGCACTGACTGTTATTTTGTGGTTGGGGATCAAAGGCATCCACCCCATGTGAGCCTGTGAGATATCCCCCAGAGAACACATCTTGAGCATTTGTGAGAAGGGGCACATATGGGATTCATGTTAAATGGCAGGATTGCCAGTCCACATGTGGCAGATGATACACATGCTGTCCAACATGACTTGGCAGTAGACCCTACCCTTTTCCCCATTTCTTGTTGTCATGTGTACATGGCTCAAATGTAAAGCACACATTGATTTAGGAGAATGCAATACATGATACAGTTGTAGCATTCTTCTGAAAATATACTCAGAACTAATTTTTACATTTGCCATGTTGTAGCATACCATGCAGTGATGTTTTAAAGATTGTGGATGGCAATGCCAGTAACACAGTAAGCATACCCCCTGCTACTCTGTGAAATGTCCTAGTGACTATTAATAACATTTACACACATAACTTACTTCCTGCTGTGATGGTTTCCTGCACTCATCTCTGTCTGTGAGTCAGTCCTGAGAGAGGTCACTCACTTCCTCCAGTGTCTATGTGTCCTGGAAACTTTTCACCTTCTCTCTCTATGGCTATTGCCAGCAGCAGCAGTGTCTTCAGCCTGTATTACGGACAGATGTATTTAAAAAGCAGCAGGTAATAATAATCTATTTCTGCCTACTTTGTATCTGTACTCAAGTATTTTCTCAATCCACAAAAAAAAAAAGGAAATGGAGACATCATGAATGCTTTTATAGCTTGTGGACTAGCTCCATGGGATTGGTTGATTAGCATGCACTTCAGCTGTGTGTGCTGTAATTAGCATCTCTGATGCACAGAGTAGGGCACATGCAATCAATTATTGATGTACTTCATTATAAAAAAGGCAAATGAGTAGCTCGGTAAACTGATGTGGATGAGAGTACATGATTCTAACTCATATACATATTTCTTCGGCTTCATTTATATTTCATAAGAGGAGTATATCACTCCATCAGATATGCATTCATCTTGTAACCTAAATAATGCAGATGCAGGTAAATCTGTATGCATTTCCTAAAGACATACTCATTACATGACCTTCTTTACCAGCAATGTGAGAGGTACAGAGGATGTAGGGTAGGTATAAAGTATAAAGCTGTGTGCCATGTACATATCTATGTTCCATAGAAAGATCCTTTGATTGTACTTTTAACACTTCTTCATTGTTTGCTTAACAGCATTGTTCTTGGTCCTGGTCTTTATTTTGTTTTGGAGGGTGTGGAGTGAGAGATGAAATCCAGCTATGAAACAAACTAGAGTGGACTGTTATGTTGGGTAGTGATATAGCTCATTATCTGTTACAATAAATAATATTTTGCTTTTGTTACTCTGTTAGTTTTGTAACCACCCATGTTATTTACTGCACAATGTTTAATCTTAACAGTTTAATCCACTTTTGAGTATTGGGATCCTTCCTTTAATGGATTATCTGTACAAAAAGTTTTACTTATGTGATCCTTATATGTGTTATATGTGTTATCATTATTTTGTCTTTCAGTAAATGATATGCCCCCAAGATGGAGTCCACTATTCCCTGAGGCTGAAAATGAGCTGATTATAGATACAGTCAGACAGCACCATGATGTCCTGTCTTCAAGAGGGCAGACAAGAATGGCTGAATGTGCGGAACTCTAAGATGACCTTTGTGAAATATTAATAGGGTGGGCCAACAGAGTTGCACATAGGAGCAGGTGCTTCACAGATCTACAGACATGATATGTGCAGGCAGGAGGCATGCAGCTGAAGTGGCATACAATTGCGAGGTCAATGATGGTGGGTCTGCAGCAGAGGAACCCATCAGTGCCACAGAAGAATTTCTGGCAAATATTGCAACTCAGGAATGCTCCCAGCAGTCTAACAGCCAGTATGTCCTTGATGTGACTGCCACACCTGCTACTCAAGAGAAGCATCCCGGTAGGCTTTGTTAGATTATCAGTAGAATACAGTTGCAGTCATTCTGTAATACTGTATATATTTTTAATGTGTGGCAGGTTGCCTTTTTGGTGGAGGATGTAATTAAGATAGCTGCAGTGTCAGGTCCTGTTAACTGTCATAGAGGAATTCCTGGCACACATCTCCACACAAGATATCTTCCAGTAATCCTTCAGCCAATAGGTTTTGGATGTGGGTGCCAGTCTCACATCACATGTGAGGCTGCCAGGTATGCTTTGTTACACCATTAAAATACTGCTGCCTTTTGTCATATTTGTATATAGTTGTGTCAAGCTACATGTGTGTTGTTTTGGGGTATTTCAGATAGCTGAAGTTTTATGCTCTTTTAAAGGATTTTAGCCACATTCCTGATAACATTTATTTTTAGTTTACATATAGAAGAGTAAATGTATTAACACCTGTTGAACAGTTAAATGTGTGTTGCTGTTGCCATTATATATTTCTTTAATTTTGCCAGGACCATCAGGGATTCAACATGCAAGGGCTGCAGCAGTTCATAAGTGGACTACATTTTTGTCTGTAATGTTTGCTGCTGCTGTATCTTCCCACATATCTGCTATACTGTCCTCTCAGGCCTGTTGTATGTATTTCAGTACTGTTTGAATACCTGCTCATTGCACAGAGTTTTGCTGAATGTCAAGGTCTGGTAATCATCTTTCAGGCCTAAATAATATGACACAGATCTTGCAGTCAAACTGCATACCCTTTAGATATATCATGGTGAAGCAAAACCTGTTATTGCATCAGCTGTATAGGTTTGTAGGAGCATATTATGTCACATTTGTCAATTTGTACAACCACTATTTATGGCTTTGTCCACACTTATTACTGTAAGTGGCTGATAGGTGTAAATGGCTGTAGTAGTGACAGCAGTGTAAATTGCAGCATAGTATTACAGGTATTGATGTTGTTCTATTTTTCTTTTTATCCCAGGTGAACTTGGAAGTAGTTCTGAGTCCCTTGTGCCACCTGATGTCAGTGTCTCAGAATCTTATGATGATGGTGGGCAAAGTGAGGCACAGTCGGGGGTTGCAGAGGCTGAATGTGACACAGAAGTTGACATCCAGCACCCAAACTAAGGATCCTTGTACACAGAGAGTATACCTACTCATACCCAGTCAACTGAGGCCACAGATATTGGATAGTTGGAGGGAGAGGACATAGACTGGGGAAGTCTGGCTACCATGGCTTCTGTGCCTGTTGACACTGTCCATAGTCAAACTGTTGGTGAGGTGCCACAAGGGTGGATTGATAGGGATGCTCATCAGAGACCTGCTGTCTCTCCACCACCTGGTGCAGGTGTCTCTTCATGTGTTACTCAACATATGTTTAAGGCCATAATGGAGGCACAGACAGATTTAGAATTCACTCCAGAAGAATGCTCAAGGTTCTAGATGTGGCACAGTCTGTCATCGTGACTGCCTCCACCATGTTGTTGATGCAGTAGATTGGTTCAATGACATGTATGAATGAGATGTGTCTCTGAGGGAGCGCAGAGCATCTGTTATGGAATGCACATTGTCTGTGCTGGAACATCTGCTGGGAGGGGACATCGACTCTCATGCATGTAGGTCAGCAACTACATCTGCTGAGAGCCAATGGAGCCATTCCCAATCAACCTTCCCTAGTGGCAGTACATCCACTGCTTCATTGGAGAGTGTGCAGTCCACACCCAGACATAGCAGACCATGGGGTTTTGGTCCTGGCTGTTTCTGTGAAGGGAGGATGTCCAGCAGACATCAGTCACCCTCAGGTAGTAGCACACCATCTGACCTTGGGTGTAGAGGTGTGAGTGCAACTTCTGGCAGAGCCAGTTCTCAAGGTCGAGGACAAAGATGATGAATTGTCAGCTCTACCATGTATGGCTCACAGCTATCCAACATACAGACACATAGGAGTAGCACTGAGCTTGGTTGTGTTCATGCATACACACATGCAATCACCAGTGTCACATTGAGAGCACCTACTGACACACATGCTACATTTACATGTTCCCTCTTGGCTGCTGCCCTTAGTGACTCACACACACACACACTCACTAATCTTTTGCATCAGCCTAGGCCTCCTGCACCCTGGCAAACAACTCTGCGCAAATGATGATGTGCCACATCCCTGTTATCTATATTTTGGCTTCAGAATACTAAAGCTATGTGTCTGATGCGCAAGGGTCACTCCCTACATTTAATATATTCATTATATCTGAATTTGTACAGTTGACCTGATAATTGTAACTATCATTGTAACTGTAAGTTATATTGTAGTTAGCCAGTTAGACAGTTGCTAGCATTATAATTCCTCCACTTTCTAGTTGATGCTTTTGTAAGGCTTGTGAAGTCAATCAATGACATGTGTCTCATTAATATATCAAACCTTTTCTTTACGGATTGTTTAGTGCTAACTTATGTGTGCACATCCAAAGTCAAGCATCAGATTCTAAACTCTGGATTGTATGTAAGCACTGCAGACAACGCTCAAAGCAGTAATACAGTATAATGTTTTGTTTTTTTCATACACATCACCATAGGTTCCGAGGTTCATAGGATGTGACAAGGATATTGGCCTGATGGTGTTTAGAACCATAGGTGATACATCACTATATAATATGCAATGACAGATATTATGCATTGCCAAAATTCTTACAGAAAGGACCACCCATGCCCAGCATAGAATCAGCAGTGATCCATTGCAGATAACATTTTCACTTCAGGTCAGCCAGCCTGTGTTCAAACAAGTTAATGGATGTGCTCTGCTTGTCATATACTGGAGGCTTAAGGCTGATGACTGACAATCTTTAAGACCTGAATTTGTCTATCCATTATGTCCTATGTATATCGTACGCTACACTGAGGTCCCTGGAACAGGTGACTGTGGTCCCATATGCCTTAAGGATGTGCAGCATATTCATCCTATTTGAGACAAAGACAGCCATGTAATACCAACATATTCTGCCTCAAAATTATATATGATAGTGTGTACACTGACAGCTACTTCTTTCTGCCCACAGAAGACATATGCTGGAGAACCTCTGATGTATTATTACTCAGAGATGCCGGAGATTTGTCACCTTCCTGCAGGTGCCTGGCATAATACTTATCAAATTGAGGATTATAGACATTAATAGGGCTAATGATGGATGGGTGTAGGGGACTGATAAAATTAATTGTTCTTGATGTGATGCCTTTGCTAATGGGATGTCTGATGTAGAATGTCTTCCTCCCCACAGTACATGCATTTTGCATTCGACATGTGCTCCAAAGTATATTGGTGCAGAATTTGGGAATGCTGTACTCTGGGTTATTTTTCAATAAGCAGGAACATTTATTAACAGAGGGAATGGTGATGCATGTTTGTGCAGTTGTTATAACACCCATGGGTTTGTCAGCAGTCATTAGTGGCACAAAGATGTTTTGCCACACATCCTCTGCTTTTTTCTGGCCTTTTGATAAGTATATGGCAAACAAGAGGGGAGACAGTACTGACACATCTGTAACTGCACAGGTGATAGGTCTTCTGCTTGAGGTGAAGTCTCCCATTTTGACTGAGTATTGTTGGTCTGTGATCTAATTTGCAACCTTCCTGTTAACAGAAGGGGTGATATGCACCTTAGTTAGTTTCTCATTGAGAACAAATGCTGGATTTTATTGAAGGACCTGACCAAGGGAAGATGGGATGAGTAAACAGCCTTGTATATGTCTCTGCTCACAGTCTTAATTTCCCACAGATTTTGCAGACACAAGCTACCCATGAAAACAACTAACTGGGACAGATCTACTTTTTGGATGTCACCTATGTCCCTTGAGATGCATGCAGATTGTTTCCATTGTTTTAAAGCATAGCTTGAATACAGTTATGAGACTCTAATTCCACTTGTATGTTGCCTATACTCCATTGTGTGGGTGGGAAATGGTCGCTGTATTCCATTCAATGTGGACAACAGCAGCATTCCAACCATAGTTCAATATGTTGCTTAGTAGCTCACTGTTACAACACATGATGAAAACCAAGAAGCAGCTGATACAATGGTATCTGCAGAACACCAAGGCAACTCAAAAACCACAGTCTACAGTCAGAACACATTTTATTACAGCAAAGCTTTCGGGTAACACCCTTTCTCAATGCTAAAACAGTATACATGAAATACATCACATTTAAATAAGAGCAAAGGAGCATTATGTGACCACAGCCAACACATCACAGGACACTCAATTAAAACACTAAACTGCAAGAAAATCAAACATTGATTTGAATTTAGCATTGAGAAAGGGTGTTACCTGAAAGCTTTGCTGTAATAAAGTGTGTTCTGATGGTGAACTGTCATTTTTAGACTACACATGATGAACACAGCTTAAAATGTCATCTGTTCCCATGGAGATTATGTTCCTAGTCTTGGACAGAGCAGTGATAACTTGCTCTTTGTAGGTACTACAGTTTGGGGGTGATGATCCACACATATATAAGCTTGCTATTGAGAAGGGGGTCACTTTTTAGCCACCTGTATCTGCAAGCAGTTTGGAATTTACAGTGGGTCAGTGTGTGCAATACCATCCAGAATTAGGTCAAAATACATCTGAGTGATATATATTACTTTGCAGATGTAAATAAAGACAGCCTTATGGTTATCCCTGGATATGTCTAATAAATGATTAGCATATTTGCTATATGACAGTTTTTCATAGTGTCTTATTTGTTGTGGTACACTGAGGGGAGTGGCCTTCCAGGACTGCTTTGTGTATGTTTTATTTGTAAACCTCAGCTTCTGTCACTTACTGTAGAATGTAGTAATGACAGACATACACCAGTATGGACTGTATTTCCCAGCTGATCTGTCTTTGAGCATATCAGACATGCATGTGTATGCATTTGTTTAGATATGTAGACAGGGCATCAGGGTGCAACTTACCACAGTTGTTTATACCATCCCTTAGGAAGATGCAGTTACCTTGGATGATGTTTTTGAACCTAAGTCCTCCTTTGGGGAGTTCATTAGGTATTCCAAATTCTAGACATACTGTTTTATAGTTGGTTTAACAGTGCAGGCACTGCACATATCCCATTACATTGTTCACTCATATTGTTGAGGAACAGGTCTGATATATTACAGACCCCTGTGGAGTGGTATACTCTTTCTTCCATGGCTGGATAAAAAGACCTAAAATGTAAAATCCATTTATTTTCTTGTCTTTCCATCAGATTATGAATGTCACCACCTCTAAGATATACTGATATATGTTCTAAAATTAAGAAGTTAAAACCATGAGTATTATCTGTGTCTCGCATATGCTTGTATAATGAATTTGTTTCAACACATCTTCTCATATCAGATGGATGACTACATATATGGTCCTTTAACCTTTGATTAATTTTACCTATATAATAAGAGTAACACTTAGTGCATAATCTGACGGAAAGACAAGAAAATAAATGGATTTTATGTTTTAGGTCTTTTTATCCACTTGTCTTAAATCTTCACTTTGAAACCAGAATTAAAGTATCTTCACAATTGTGTTAAGTAATGTTTACCTGTTTTTGTATATTTTTATCTGTCTTCATATGTTTCTACATTTGTTTTACATGGATAGAGTATTTTATTTTAGGTGTTAAGTATGTAATAGATTAATTAATTGTATAGGTGCCACTGATATATTTTAAGTGGTGTAGAGTTTGAATCATTATCTGTTTTACAAGCCTGAGGAAGCAGTTTAATTGTGAAAGTGCACAACTTGCGAATAAACAGTTTATATTCTCTTTGTGATTCTGTTTACTTCCATTTATCATTACTTTTTGTTTTACGTGGCTGTACCAGATTTATTGAACCAGGACCCTATTTTTGTTCTGTTCGTATACAAAGTAGCCTGAAGTCAGAAAAAGAAATGGACTGGAGTTACTTCCTAACTTCTCTCTTGCATGATGTAACAGTATTAGGCTGTGGTTTTCTGTGTGACTGTTTCATGTCTGCTGCATAAATAGTACATATGTTAACACTGTAGTAATATGTGTTTGTACTCTCATATTAAGTTATGTACAAAAGCACCACTATATATTTGCATACTGTAACAGGGTAAGACATACAGAACGATAGGCACTACAGCCTAGGTTCAGGCCTTACCTTGCAAATGACACAATACTAGTTCAGGACTGACTCTGTCTAATGCAAGCAGTACACAGCCAATTCATGTATAGATAATGGTTGTGGGAGTTGCCTGGCATCAATTTTAATATATGTATGAGAGTAGGAGGACGGTATTAGACTCTAGGTGATCAGTGCATGTACTATGCATTGTCTCTTAGCCAAAGCAAGGGCATACTGAACACGGGAATGTGTGCCCATTCCTCTTGGTGATCCCACTGCAGCTGTTTTTGCAGGATCAGACTGTGCAGCATAGCACACACTGTGAATATTTGTGTATATGTGCATGGAGTATACCACAATGCTTCATCAGTTATATCTAGACACTGGAACCGTGACTTCAGAAGCCTAAACACACACTCTATGATGTTCCTAGTTTGTGTGTGCCTCATTATGGCATTCTTCCATGGGTGTGTGTGCATTTTGGATGGGTGTCATCATCCACAGTTCCATGGTGTAGCCAGCAATCCCCAGTAAATGGCCCTTTGAGATGTCCCCTCAGCAAACATCTGGTACAACTTAGCTGTGATGTGTACCAGATATGGGAGTTGTGATAACTGCCAAGGTTGCCAGCACACACATTCAAAATAATCCTCTGGGCATTGCACACAACTTGGCAGTTGATGGAGTGGTATCCCTTGGGGTTAATGTAGATTCTACCTTGCTCACCAGGTGGTGCCTTGATGTGTACATGAGTGCAATCTATGGCACCCAATACTTTATGGTAGCATGCAGCATGATAGAAGTGTTGCATTTTGCTGGTCCTCTCCTCAGCAGTAAGGGGAAAAATATATGTGTGAAATGGCATGTATCAGCATAGCATCCAGGAACTGGTGGAGTATCCTGGATGCTGATGCCTGTGACATCCCCATCATATCCCCGGTTGGTCATTGAAAAGTACCTATAGCTAATATTCTAAGGGCTACACATACCTTAGTTTCAACTGGGATGGGATCCATTTGGTTGGCTCTGGCTCTGAGTTGAGGCCAGCAGAGGTCACAGAGTTCTTGTAATGTGTCCCTGTCCAGCCTGTAGCGCTCTACAATCTCCAGATCATGTAGCACCTGGTAGGTTATCCTGGCCCTGAACACTCTTTTACTCCTTGGCCTAGGTCTATTGTCATTATTACCAGCAGCATTGACTTCAGCCTCGAGCACATACAGATGCAGTATAGCTACAGCAGTCCCTAGTATTTTGTCAGTTAAAATTTCCAAGTCTCTACTCCAGTCTGTTGATGTATTGAGGGAAAATCAGAATGTAGGCTGTATGCAAACTTTATACATTTCTTGATTAGGACCAACATTTGGCATTGGCTACTTTAAATGATATTCACCTGCTTAGGATATAATTACCAGGATTTACACTCTTGCTGCAGGACGCAGTATTGCGCTCTGTGCACCAATGTGCAGCAGAGAACAGCTATGCATGATGACAACAACTTATGTAAAACATTTTATAATATCATCCTTGTTGTCAAGATACATACAGAATACCCTATGTACAGATAATAGCACTTCATTTCTATGACCTACAATGTCAGCACAATATGATTAAAAGTTGATACACCATGTATTGAACCAAAGACTATCTGCACCCTAGTCCAACTGATAAGAATTGGAGACACAGCAGTATTCAAGCAAAGTTCCCTAACTACAGGAGATTACTAGAGCGCATCCCCACTTAATAGGTTTTTGCGATGCTCATTGAGGCTCACCACTTTAGACTGAATGCATCTGGTTTCTATTTTTGGTTGTCTAGCTCATGTCTGGGGTCTGCTCATGGAAATTTGGATTTCAGTAAAATTACCATTTATGCAAAGTGGCAAACTGTGCACTCACATGATAAGACCCCATGAAATCACAAAAGTGTTACCTGACATACCCACCTGATGTCATCAATATCCATGGAAAGCATAAATACTATGTAGGGGCTTACATGGAGTGAACAGCCCTACATGGTCCAAAAATAAAACAAAAAGTAGGACTAAAACAATGGCATAGTATCAGTAATTTATTAAAAAGACAAGTGCTTTCATCTCAATTAACCATAGAACGAGACTTCATTGGGTGTAATAGGTGAAATAGATTTCAGAATATATACAGTCAAAAAATCACATGACAGTCAATTCAATAAATACATTCACACAAATACTTTAAAACAGCTATAAAATCATCAATAACAATCAATAAAGTACCTAGCTTAAAGGAAAAAAGTATAAATATTAATGAAAATCTTATTTAAAACATCTCATTTGCAATCTTAGTTTCAGCAGACAGCCAGTGTGAGCCAGGTCATTGAGGCCAGGCCAACCAACTACATTTAAAAAAGTATCCAATATAGTCCATGATTTTCTAAATAGAGTGGTCAAGTCCCACCCCTAACATTACAAGCAACCTTTTCTATAATGCAAAACTTAAAATAATCCTCTTCATGTCCTAAAATGTGCCAATACAGGGCATTAGTTGTTTTTTTTCTTTCTTGATCTCACAATGATGCTCATACATTCTATCAATTCGCCTCCACTCAGTCTTCCCTATGTAGAAGGCTAAGCATTGTTGACATAAGGATGCATATACAGTAGCCTTAGTGTCACAACTGAATTTACCCTTCATTCGAATAGAAACCCATTAATATCAAATATTTCCCCCACATGCACAAACTTACAAAAAACACAACAACCACATTTCCCCATAAAGGGTAGAGAATGATCTTGCAAATTGGTGTTTGTTCAATTAAGTTTTTAAAACTGAACCCCTTTCTAAAAACGAAGGCAGGTTTCTCCTCTAATTTTCTCTTAGCAATCGATCCTCATTTAAGACAATGTAATTCTTCGAAACGATATTCTTAATACTAGAACTATCACAGTTTAATGTTGAAATAAAAGCAGTAGTAAAATCCCAAATGTATAAACAGGAAGAATTCAATATAGAATTAGGAACAGTATGCAAGCCTTCCAAGATAGGCACAATATCAGAACCGGTAGAGTCAACTGCAGTAAAACCTAAAATGGGAGAAAATTGATTATTTTGTCTTTTAAGAATCACCTCATTCTTAATGTTGTCAGTAAATTCCTGGGGTAACCTCTCTTTAAAAATATATAACTCAGAAGTTTGCATCCTGATAAAGTATCTTCGAAGATTGTAATCATACTGGCCACTCGGACTAATGGTCCTTTTAGCACTAAGTTTTTCTGACTAAGTGCATGGGAGCTGCTAAAATGCAAGAACTTATTACAGTATGTAGGTTTCCAAAAAATTTTAGAAATGTAACAACCATGAACAAAATCTTTTTCCAATAATACATCCAAATAGTGAATGCTTTTTAGCAATAACATGGGGAAATCTCAAAAAAGTAGTTGTGTGATTAATAAAATGCATAAATACATAGATACTTGCTTTATTATACCTCCAGACAATAAAAATATTATCCAGGTATCTAAGGTAAATCTCACATGCTCCAACCATTCACTATTGAATAGAAAACGATGTTCTCATTCAAGCATGACAATATTTGTAAACAAGCCCCTGTGTGCAGCCCCCATAGCAACACCCCTTTTCTGCACAAAATATTTATTATCAAAAGTAATATAATTATTTTTCAAAACAATTTTCAAAGCTTTTTCATATAAATTAATAGAATCTTGACTCAATCCCTTCCTATACAGGAAATCGGTGAACCAAGTAATCCCTAAATCATGCGGTATAACCAAATAAAGTTCTTTAACATCCACTGTCAGGAAAATAAATGAATCATTAAACCTCAAGTTGTTACAATGTTTCAAAAAGTCCCATGAATCAATACATAAATGTTTTTCACTATCCAAGAGGTGTTAAGCTTAAAGTCCAAAAAATTAGCAGAAGAGGTAGTGATGGAATGATGAGCATCCACAATGGGCCACATGGGTGGGTTACATAGATCCTTATGGATTTTGGGGAGGCCAAATATTAACAGAATAATTGTGTGATCAACAGCAAGGTATTTATACTCATTTAGTGTGATATGTCCTTCTTAGGTTCATAGGTTGGTACTAGGCTATCGGCCTTAGGGACTATACAAGCCTAGCCATAACAATTCCCTGGATATTTCTTCCCACACTATTTACTTCCTTGGACCTCTGTCTAGCAGGGCAACTGACGTGATCCCCAGGGTAAATTTCCTTTCTCCCATCCAATCATCAAGGTTCCTTTTGAAGAGGGCCAAAGACGTGCTCCGCTTGACATGTATGGGCAGTCTGTTCCAGATTCTGGGGAGTCTCTGGGTCAGGAACCTATCCCTCCAGCATATTTTGTTTATTGTGATGACAAGATTTTATCCCTGGAGTGTGTGACTCTGAGAGATTGGTATTTCTTTAAGTGCAGCATGTCCAACAGCTCTGGGTTTGACATTGCCTTGTATGTTAAGCAGAGATCACCCCTGAGTAGATGATATACGACAGAGTATAGCTGGAGTTTTTTAAGGTGGTCAGTGTAAGGCATCTGCTTTAGGCCTCTGATTCTTTTAGTGAGGTATTTCTGCAGCCTTTCCAGTTGTTGCAGATGTCTTGAGAGGTACATACCAAACAGGGCATTGTATTCCATAATGGGTCTAATGAGGGATGACCTCCTTTTTTATGGATGAAAAGTCATTAGTGATGAGGTGTGCCACACAGAATGATTGTCTGACTGTTGTGGTGATGTGGTTATCGAAGGTGAGACCACTGTCCACTCGCCAGCATGTCACTAACTTGCAGCTTAATTTTCTGGTATGCAATATTCAACTCATTCTTGAAGACTGATTTATATGTCTCCTTAAAGAACACACTATAAATTTTGTCTAAATAATTATGTCTATCCATTGCAGCCAGTCCCCCATCTTTATCTGGTTGCATCAGACTAATATTTAAAGATTTTACCCAAGACAAAAGTTCACAGTCTTCCCTTAATAACTGGATGTATAATTCAACTTAGATTTTGATGTAAACATCCAGTCAAGCTCAAACTGAGTTTTTAGATGTAAGGATTAAAATAATCTGTTACATGTACTGAGTACTCAGTTGTTTATAAAAAGCTGTAAAAGGAATAATACCTTACTTGCTCACAGCATGCACCTCAGATTTGTTAAACAGAATGTTGTAAAAAGAGAGTTTTTTTAGATGTGCTAGACTGCCTGACCAAGATAATGATATGTTTGAGGCCTTTGAAAGTTTAGCTGGTAGGTTAACTGAGAGAGGATACAAGGAGTCTATTATTTATGAGGCACAAAATGAAGTAATATCACATAGATTAGATAAAGCTACTCCTTATTTTTCCAGTATCTGGTGGGAGATAGACAAGTCATCACCATGAAAGGCCAGGCGAGGATGTATGTGACATATACTAGTGACTTCCATCATATTTGTAATATAGTAAAGAGGAACTGGAAGGTTCTAATGTCCAATGCTAAGTACAAAGAAGTGTTAGGAGATGCTCCTAGCTTTGCTTTCAAGAGTGGTAAATCATTGAAGACACTGTTGTGTTCTAAATCATTAAGCTCTGGAATAATTGCTCTAGGTACTGGTGGATATGGTACTTTTCTGTGCAGAGCATGTAATATCTGCAATTATATAAGTAGAGACAACTGCTTCCAATATTCAGATACTGGGCATTTTTATGAATTTAAGGTCTGAGCTAGTTCCAAGAATGTTGTATACCTTGCCATCTGTGATGTTTGCCAATGTTTCTATGCTGGGAAGACGAATAGGTGTCTGAAGGATAGGGTTAGAGAGCATCTCTATAGCATCTCTAAACTAAGTATAAATTGTGCTCTGTCTAAACATGTTAAATCAGAAGGAACTTTGCATAGTTTCAAGTTTATGGTGATAGACTGGTTGAGGTTAGATAGGAGAGAGGGTGATGTTAGAACTTATACAGAGTGTCTTGAGACAAAGTGGATTTTATTGTTAAGGCCTACATGTGGTATAGGGCTTCATGATTATATACCTTTAAGACCAACCCTCGGGTCACGTGGTTTGAAGACATGAGAGGGCTATTTAAACAGATTGAAGTTGTTATGTTGTTAGATCTGATGATGCACCTTGAAGATTTGAAAGCACTCATCTGTTTTAATTTGTTCTTATATTATACAGTGTTTCTACAGTGTTTTATTGTTCACTGATTTGCATTAAAGAGTTTTTTTAATCCACTCTGTATGTCTGGTTTTTCTACATTTTCTAATAAGTTACTGATACTACTCTGTGGTTTTGGTCCTACTTTTTTGTCTTATTTTTGGAGTTTGTCTTTTTTATATTTTAGCCCTACATGGTCCCTGCTTTTTGTTACTCAACAAATCCACCACTTTGGTACATCATTTACATAATAACCATGCTGACAGTCTGGAAACTACATGCATAACAGCTGTGTCAGCTGGGCAACAGCATGGGAGCACTGAATTAAAGACACATTGCAGGGTATTACTGTTCCTGTTGTGGCACTACATCATCCCAGTCTTTTAAATCACATTTTTTAATCATTTTCAAACATTTTAAACCATAAATATAGACAGAAATATTGATACAGATATAGGTATATATATATATATATATATATATATATATATATATATATATATATATATAGATCTAGACATATTTTATGGCAATTTATTGAAAAGCATGAAAAGACAGGTGATCATAGTCCACATTTTGGTAATCTGCTTACAGGAAATCTCAAAACATTGAAAGAAAAAGATATTGTAAAAGGAAAACTAACCATTTCCTTTAGTGATCTGTCAACCAAAAC
Source organism: Protopterus annectens (assembly GCF_019279795.1). Taxonomy (NCBI): domain Eukaryota; kingdom Metazoa; phylum Chordata; order Ceratodontiformes; family Protopteridae; genus Protopterus; species Protopterus annectens. The sequence continues at coordinate 1,797,628,245 of NC_056737.1, forward strand.
CATACCATTAAATTCAAACATACTTTTTCTGAACAGTGGTGTTGTTATAGGAATGGATTTTCTAGGAAAAGGTGTAGGGTTCAGGATAGGGGCAGGCTTTGTTCCCTTGTACCACTTTACTCATGTTTATTAACCCTAATGCTGACATTGTGCTTAACCTAGACCCTACATATTACCTTATAAGAGCTCTTTCCCTAACAGTATCACAAAGTATGGTTCAATGAACTGTTAGTTTTTTTTTTTTTTTCAGTTTACTGAGAATCACAAAAGTAAGGCCTTTGCATTTCTTTTTTGATTGGTGTAGTTATAATATTTATTTTTGTTTGTTTTTCATGTTAGGTATGATGTGTAGAATTCAGTGTAGTATGCATCAATGTATTTGTACTTCAGTATTTAGAAATACGGTCATATACACATATATTTTTGTCTGTGTGTGTGTATTTTTTTCTTACTTATTTTATAGTCAATAGTGATTCAGAGTTTTCATTGCAAAATAGTTTTCTCTTCATTGAGATACATTTTATAATAAATAAATCAGTAATAATTTAGCTTTTGGTGTTTGTTTGAAATATTTGCCTTACTGCATATGACTACTATAGTGTGGCCTATTTTATATGTAATGCAAGACAATTGCTTCAGTAGGTCAAAGGAAATTCTGTCCATAGATTTTTATAATATGCCAACCTTGTCCTGTGTTATATGGGGAAATATTTAACACACCCAGTATGAAAATATTAATGTAGAACAAGGAGTGGATACATTTCAGGAATCAGCATTTATTAAGACTTTGAAAATGAGTTTGCATGAACTAAAGGCATAAATAGTTGTAAATTACATGAGTATGAATTTTACTTGAATTCAAAGAAAGAAATTTAAATCAAAAGTGAAACATATGCATTATGTGAATAACAAAACATACATTCCTCCATGCATAGAGTTACACCTCTTGCACCATCTGCTTAAAATGAGCCATGATGTTAATTCTGTTTTGAGGAAATTAGATTTCCCTACATTCACTGAACCTCTTTCAAGAAAGTTTTCCCAATTATCACCATGCAAATGCATATTTACATGAAACATGTACTACCAATAAATATTATGCATTAGGGGAAAGTGTATACCTTGAGGAAAGTATACACTGAAAAACTGGTGTGGAGCATTAACACCATTACATTTGTTAAAAAGACTGAATGTTTTCAGCTTATTTAAGAAAAATAAATTCCAAATGAAAGAAACACATCTAAACCACTCAGAAAAGAAAAATCTCAGAAATACAGACCAGGACCAGTGAGAATAAAAAGTGAGCAATGTGGATCATATTCAATTTTTTGAGTTTCAGTGAAAAATAACTATATTATTAAGCATCTAAAAGGTAAGCTGATGCACAACTGAGCACTAAAAATGCTAATAATGCATATTTGCTGAAAGGAGATGGATATACAGTGTAATGTTACAAATTAAACTTTTAAACTGAAACCTAGCTGCTGCCAAAATGGGTGCCTGGCTAGACTCAGAAATCCAAGTACAAACCAAATCCACATTTCTGCACTTTAATAAATCTTGCAGAAGATGTACGTGTCGGTAATGAGAAGAATGTGGAGAATGCTTTACAAAAGCAGCATGCTTATTTTTACCATGACTGCACTGACCTGACCTTAGCTGTCATCTGCATGTTGAGTCTAAACTCTGATACTAAACATGGATAAAGATAATTCTGGCCTGCCTTTCTGTAGTCACCAGAAATAAAAAAACAGTTCTCACCTCTTGGGGATAGAGTTCTTTATGAGGTATGCAGGCAGCCTTTTAACAAGGTACTGTCTGATTCATGCACCAGCCGCCTACTTTATTTTTATTTTATTTTTATTTTGCATTTGATTACTGGGGGGGGGGGGTAAACTGATCACAGCTGACCATTTGCAGGTACTGTCTAGTGAAATAAATCGCATAGATGAATAAAAAAAAGAGAACAGAGAGACAATAAGTTGAATACATATTCAAAACATAGTAGAAAATAATGTATAACAAAAACTACACAGTAGGAATTAATACGTGTTGCAACAATTATGACAGAAATGCACATTTTACAATTCACATGATTATATTTCAGGTTTACATCATGGTGGAAATGTTTTGGGTTAATGAGGACCAATGCAATGCATGGTGGGGGAATTAGGTGTTAGTAGATGAAGAGAGTAATGCTAGAGGTTGAGATGCCCTTATATGATATGGTTTGCTGTGTGGCAAGTACAGTTTTATTTGGTGTGGATGAATATTTGTAAGGGCATCTCTGAAGGTGGAGAAGGGGGGTTCTAGTTCCCTTAGGTGGTTAGAAAGGGATTCCCAGATTTTAGGAGCAAGAATGGAGAAAGAGTGAATTGGTACAGGTAGCCTGCTGTGTGGAGGTTGATGTAGGTAGCCTGGTGTGTGGGAGTTGGTGGGAGACATTGCTTAGGAATACGTCTTACCAGTTTATTCATCTTCCCCATCCATATCATCTCTCACCTTTCACATATGCCTTCTGTCTTCCACGTAATATATACCGAGCTTATTGTGGCTTAAAATGTCCAGAGCAGCTCTAGAAGAACATAGAAATAATAATCAGAACAAAACTATTTGCAAACCTCTTTTTATCAAGGCAAAATATAATTTTTTTCTCCTGAAGAACAAATGGCCTTTCAATATTTCTTCCATTTCCTAATACTTACATGAAAATCAAAATTTCCTTTACTACAGGTTTAATTTTCTCAGTTCACAAGTGGGCCGCATAATTTGTTTCACTGCATCTATTTGATATTGTAAGTCCTATAGATCTTTCATCTGTTTGTAATGCAGTAGGACAACTTAAGTCAAATTACAGTATTAGTCTCTGAGCTCAGTCCCGTCTTCGCCAAAAATGCTTCCTGTTATTGTTCTCACCAAGAACTCAAACAGTTTTCTTCATGATTTCCCTGAGTGTTCATTTACTAATCTATGGCTGTAACTGACCATCCTTAGAAGCAGCCAATCCCTTTTGTGTGGTTAATGACATTGCAGAGTTTGCTTTCAGTTTTCTTGGCTTTCATGATATCTTATTCCTGTTTAATGTAAAACTTTAAAACTCAGAGTGACACTTGTCAGATTTCTCTGCTAAATGTAAAGTCAGTCTTTCCATGTCCAACACCTCTGTCAGAGATTCAATATACCCTTTCTAGTCTTTACAATAGACGATTATGGATTCACTAAAGTTCTTTGCATTTTATTTTTTACTTTGCTTTCTGGGTTAACCCTTTGGATATCAATGCCTCTTTTCAGCATTGAACTTAGCTGGTGCACTGTATAATTAAAAGATTTGCTCAGTTACAAAGTAGTCAAATGAAAGCTGATGGACAATAACTAACTAGTCTACAAGAATCACCATGTTAATATTATATAACTTTAATCTTCTAACCCAACAATAAGTCAAATTGATTAGTGAAATGCCTAACATTGTGATTCCTTGTGTTACTTGTTCTATTTCTTAATGAAAAATGTAGGCAACAAATTTGAGCCCGGCTTCATCATCATTACCCCCCCTTCTCTCTTCTCTGCCTATTTTGTACATGGGTCAGGGTGTTATGTCAACTGTCACCATCTCTATCTATTCAGTGCCAATATCTGACCTTCTTCAGCACTCATGACTGACTGTCACAGGTCTTTTCTCACACAATCCATCCACCTCTTAGCTGAAAGCCCTTCTTTCCTCTTGCCTTCTTCCTGTTTGTCCCAACATTTTTTTCAACAGATTGTCTTCTGCTTTTCTGCACATGTGCCCAAACCTCCATAATCTGTTCTTGATGTTTTCTGGAACTGGAGCTACTTTGGCTTCTACACTTATGTCTTAATTTCTTTGTCTGTGCCACAGTGTGCATCCTAACATCCATCTTAGCCAGTTCACCTCCGTCACCTCTAGCCTTCTCATCTGCTCTGCCTTTACTACTCAAGTTTCTATCCCATACAGTAGTATTGGTTACACCACTGTTTTATGCATATTACTTTTCAGCTGCTTTGACATTCTCCTGCCATAATCTATCCCTGACACTCTGTGACAGTTGGCTGCACCCCCTCTGATACTAATTTTCACCTCATTGTTCAGACTTCCCTTCTCCTCAACCACTCCTCCCAGATAATTGAAATAGTTAACCTGCTCCTCTGTTTTCCTTTCTATCTGAATTATCAGCTTGTTCTGGTTTCCTCCATTTGCCACCATTTCCAACTGTCATATCTGCACTCTGTTTCATCTTGTATGCTGCCAATTTTGCATTCCATTCCCCTATTCTTATCTGAAGTTCTTGTTCAGAGTCTGCCTGTATGCCACATTGTCTACATACAGCAACTTTGTTGATCTGTTTGCTGATGTATATTTTCATGAGTATTAACAGTAGTGGGCTAATAGCCGGACCCTGATGCATACCAACTCCCTCTAAGAACCCCTCTGTGACACTGAATACTGTTTGCACTTGAGTAACTGGGCCCTTGTACATAGCCTCCACTAACTCTACCAATGTCTCTGAGACTTCTAACCACAACAGGACTGCCCAAATCAGCTTTCGTGTAACCATGGCATATACTTTCTCCAAGTCTATAAATGTCCAGGTGGACTACTTCCTCATCTCTGGCTTTTTCTCGACTATCTGTCTCACTGCAAACATCAGATGAATTGTATTGCATCCTGATATGAATCCAAACTGTTCCTCTACCATCTTACTTTCTACTACTCTGCATATTCATTTGCCAATCACCCTCTGCAGAACTTTCATGCAGTGTGATATGAGTTTGATACCTCTAAACTACACATAGTTGTAAATGTCTCCTTCATTCTTGAACACACTGGCACTGATATGCTTATCCTGCAGTCACCTGGGATATGCATTTCTCTCCATACTGTTATGAGTACCCTCGGGAGCCATTTCTCCACTATCTCACCTAACATCTTTATGATATCTGCTATGGCTTCATCTGAGTCTGCTGATTGCCCTGACTCAGTTTCCCTTAGTGCTGTTTTACTTCTTCTGTTGTGGATTCCTCCTATTCTTTCATCATTGGTTGTGTCTGGGGCAATACAGCTTCTGTGGGGTTTTCTTCATTTGGAAGCTGCTGGAACTACTCCATTTATCTATCTTTGATGTTCTGTGGACTAGTGAGCAAGTTATTGCTGGCATCCCTTATGAAGGGTGTCTGTCTAACTTTTTTATTTATTTACTAATTTTATTTTGCATTTGTTTACTGGGAAAGTCCAGCTGGACATGTGCCCATTTTCAGTGGAGGCCCGGGAGAAAAGCTGAAAGTAATACAATGGCATATACACAGATCAACAATTCAGACAAGTATTCATTGGCCTATACACAAATCAACAATTCAGACAAATATTCAATGTGAATCAACAATTCAGACAAGTATTAAATGTGAATTATATCAACAAGACTATTTATTGTGTTTTTTTTTCTCTTTTTCTCTTTCTTTCTTTGTCTTGCAACATCTACTGAGTCTCTTTCTAGAAGTTGGTAGAATACCTCTGATGCCTTGTTCTTTGCTATTGCATCTCCCCACTTACTCTCTTTGATAGCCAGCCAGTATCCCTTCTTAGCTTGGTCCATTGTTTCTGTCTCCCAGTTTTTCCTTCATTCTTTTGATAACATCCTGGACTTCTGTATTCCAGAACTAGCATTCCTTATGTACCTTATCTCCATACCTGGTTTATCTGTTCTGTAGTCCTCATTCATGCTGTTGTGCGATACTGCCATTCTTCTTCAACATTATATATTTCCCCCTTTTTTGGTGTGCTAGACCCCTGAGTAATTCCCTGAACTGTTATGCTTTCTCGTCAGTCAACTTCCAGGTCTTCAGCCTGATTGTTCTGGAACTTAGAAACTTCTCTGTTAACTGCTTACATTTGATTGTGGGTAACAAGTGGTTTATGCTGTGGGATGACTGTTTCACTGAGGACAATTTTGTAATCCCTGATTCTACCCCATGCTTCTTCCTTACTGGGAAAAAATCTACCTGAGTTGCATGTTGACCACTCTTGTATGTGATCTTGTGACTGTCTTTCTCTTGCTTCACCATATGTTGGCGAGCATCAAGCCATTTGCCAGGCAGAAGTCTAGAAAGGCCTGTCCTTCTTTATTGCTGTTTCCCCACCCGCCCATCTGGACCCAGACAGTCCTCATATCCTGGATATTAATTTAACCATGAATATCAATAATTTATTCCTTTGATAATATGGGCAAAGAAACTGACCAATCAGATTGCTAGCTAGCTATGCATCAAATCTGTTTCACAACCAAGAAAAAAATAGTGTAGACCACCTAGGCCACACTTAAAGTCGCTGATACCTTCTTCACAGCATTCAAAATGTCACTGGCAATCATTTTTTTGTCTCATCTCCATCAGAAGGATTTACAGTCCGCCTCCACAAAATTTTAACATGAACTAGAAAATGCCTTCACAGAAATAGCAAAAAGAGAGAATCCATAAAAATCTTCTCCAAAGCCAACTTCATGCTACTCAAGTCAGAAGTGACAAACTTCATGACACCCATGCAGACAGGAACTGAAAGTCCGACTGCTAAATCCTACACTAAGGCACTGTACAAGCACATCCACTCATACATGAATCGCGCCATCCCCAATAGAACCAAGGTGCTCTCCTCCAAAAAAAAGAAGCCAATCTGGTGGTTCCTTGCCATAAACAAACTTTACAACAAAAGGAAGAAACTGTTGCAGAAAAGAGGAAAATCTCAGGATGCAAAAAACGCCCTTACCAGCCTCAGTAAGAAACTAAGATCCCTTATAAAATCCTCCAAAGCTAGTTACGAAAATAAAATTGCCAAAGATTCCAAAGACAACTACAAGGCATTCTATAGCTATGTCAGGAATCTAAATGGCAATGCTCAGATCTTCTCTGAGCTACAACAGAATGTCATTAAATATACTGATCCCAAGGATATTGCCAATATCCTGGCAGATGGATTCAGTGCAAACTTCATCCCCTTCTCACCCCTAAAGGGCCCATCTCAATACCGAAAGATTACCAAATTCCGGTAATAACGGCCACACAGGTAAAAAACGCACTCTCCAAAGCTAAGAATACAGCATCCATGGGACCAGACAACATCCCAGGCTGTGTACTACATGAACTACAAAATGAACTAGCACCTCACCTAAGTGTCATGTTTAATCATAGCCTCACCTCAGGCTTCATGCCCACTGAGTGGTGCACAGCTACAGTTATCCCACTCCACAAGGTGGGATCCACCTTGGATCTTGGGAACTACTGCCCCATCTGTCTGACAAGTCTGATCTGCAAGGCCATGGAACGTGTTATCATGGAACCTATAAACAAAGACATTGGCAACCTTCCAAAACTGGACCCCATGCAGTTTGGGTTTGTGAAGGGCCGATCTTGTCTCCTGAACCTGATTGACTTCTTCTAATCAGTCTCCACAGCCATGGACAAGGGTAAGTTGGTCCACATAGCCTATCTGGACCTTGCCAAGGCCTTCGACACCATCCCCCTCTCTGGAATCATAGATAAACTTACTAAGCTGGGCATTAACCCCTATGTCACTCGATGGGTTACCAACTGGCTTACTGACAGAACCCACACTGTAAAAGTAGCTAACTCCAAATCCAGCTCCAGACAAGTGACAAGTGGAGTACCTCAGTATTCAGTCCTAGGACCGCTCTTGTTTGGCATCTACTTCTCTGAAGTACAGGCCAACACTAAGGGACTCTGGCTAACAAAGTTTGCAGATGACTGCAAACTGGGAGCCATTATTGAATCCCCAAATGATGTGGATATTCTACAAAAGGGCCTTACAGAAACAGATGCTTGGTGCCAGAGTCATGGGGTCAAGCTCAATGCCAAGAAATGATAGTTATCCCCTTTGGGGAAAAAACATGTACCCATGAATTACCACTGGTGGCAGTACACTAAACACCAAAAGTGTGATAAGAGACTTAGGGACACAGGTGGACAGTGGTCTTGCCTTCGATAACCACATCACCACAACAGTCAGGAAATCCTTCTATGTGATACACCTCACTACTAATGGCTTTTCATCCAGAAAAAAGGAGGTCATTGTCCCACTGTACTCATCCCTCATTAGAACCATTATAGAATACAACACCCCATTTGGTATGTACCTCTCAAGACATCTGCAACAACTGAAAAGGCTGCAGAAATACCTCACTAAAAGAATCACAGGCCTAAAACAGATGTCCTATGCTGACCATCTAAAAAAACTCCACCTATACTGTGTCGCATATTGTCTACTCAGAGGCGAACTCTGCTTAACATGCAAGGCCATGTCAAACCCAGAGCTGTTGGATATGCTACACTTAAAGAAATCTCAATCCCTCAGAGACACACACTCCAGGGATCCAAACCTTGCCATCGCAATGAGCAAAATATGCTGGAGGGATAGGTTCCTGACCCAGAGACTCACCAGACTCTCAAATAGACTGCCCATACATGTCAAGCAGAGCACCTCTTTGGCCCTCTTCAAAAGGAACCTTGATGAATTGATGGTAGATAGGAAATTCACCCCAGGGATCACGTCAGTAACCCTGCTAGAGAGGGGTCCAGGGAAGTAAATACTTTGGGAAGAAATAGCCAGGGGAATTGTTATGGCTAGGCTTCTATACGCCCTAGGGCTGATAGCCTAGTACCACCCTATGAACCTATGAACCTGTAAAAGCATAAACAGAATACATATTCATACTACTCATTTAGCAAGGAACATATTCAATTACATTCTGGATTTAAGTCAACTAGTGCTGATGTATTATATTTTAAAATGATTTTACTTTCTTTATATTGCAACAACTGGTTTAATGTCTCATTTTTATAAAACACATTGTTGTTTTTTTCTAAAATTGAAATTTATACGACTTCTGTCTTAGCATTACTATACTGCTGAAAATGTAAACCAAATAGACAGAAAGATCATTTTTTTAAATGGTACCATATTCCTTTATTCTGACATTAATAGATCTGTCTGCTTACAAACATAAAATATTATAGTTTGTGCTTTGTTTTTTTAAACATAGCATTGGCTATTACCACCTGAACTATGAAACTGATTTACATTTGTGAGAATGATTGAAAAATGATATTTACAAATGAACTTAACAACGGCATACAACAATTAGAAGGATCCCTTAGATGACTACCTCGTAAATGACGTACCATGTGTCCATGTATTTAAAAAGTTATGTACGGCAGTCAGGTAGATAAACAGAGCATCATAATTTTTAAAATATATTATTTTCTACAAATACACATAACTCTGACAAAGCATAATATTTTTGTTTTATTTTATTAACTTTAGATAAATGCTAAATGAAGAATAAAACATTTAGCAAATCACTGACATATCAACAAGATTACAGAAAGTATCAATAGTTGCATATGTATAAGAGATTCTGAGGTTGTCCCATTCTTAACAAAAACACAAATCAAAGAGTTTCACAAACTTTGATGGAGCAATAATGGAGCAATAATACAAAAAGTTCCCCTAAATCTGTCTGCTTCCCTACAATCTTCCTTTAGCCATGTTTTTACAATCTTCAACTTTTAAAGAATTGGCTTCTATCTAGTGACTCCCAAAAAAGTATACAAATCTCAAAATACATGTTTCTAGGTTATAGGATCTTAATTCATGACATAAATCTGGGACTGAAGTTCTTTTCTCTCAGTGCCTGTAATAAGAAGTGATATTCAACAGAGTTAAATATCCTCTTAATGTAAAACAAGACTTCGGCACAGTGCAGGTATGTGCTATAGGTTGGTACATTTATATTTGTTCTATGACTGTGTAGAAAAATGAAAAGACCTTGACAATGTGTTCATTCAAATAATATAAGCTGTATGCATGTTTAGCCTGTGGCCTATAACAAATATGTAATGTTTGTTTCTGGTGAAGATGTATATACACACATACATACATACATACATACATACATATACATATACGCACAAAAACACTCTTTTGATATAATGGTTAATCCCATGAAGGTTACTAAGTGATGGTTTTATATTGTGCTAATCAGTGTAGTGCTATGTTATGATAACTTGTTCAGAGGTTCACAGGTTACTATGTGTTTACTAGGCTAATGAACACAAGGGCCATTTTAAGCCTATCCACATATCCCAAATTTCTGACAAGTTATGGTACCCTTGATAAGTGTAAGCAGGGCTTGGGAGGTGAAACATTTACACACAGGGTCAGGGAGATGAACCATTTACAGGCTGCCTGTGTCCATTAGAGTTGTAGGTGTCAAAGCAGGGATGAAGTTCCTGTTCCCCATCCAATTGTCCAAGTTCCACTTAATTGGGTTAAGGAGGAGCTCTGCCTAACATGGATGGGGAGCCTGTTCCAGAGAAGGGGTGGTTTCTTGGTTACATACCTGTCTCTCCAACAGGTCCTATTTGTATCATAGCCAAAGTTTAAGGCTTTAGAAGGGGTAATTCCAGTACTATTTGTTTTGCAGATATGTAGGTGCTCAATTAGAGTGGGATCTGACAATGCCTTGTATGCCAGGCATAGGTCTCCCCTCAACAGCCTATAGGAGACAGAATACATGGATAGAGCCTTGAGGAGGTCTGCATAGGACATGTTACTTACACCCTATATTCTTTTAGTGAGGAACATCTGTGGACGTTCCAATTGTTGGATAAGCCTGGATAGGTACACACAAAGGTGACATTGTACTCACTGATAGATTTGATGAAGCCAAATACAATGGAACAATGATTTTGTTGGACCTAGATGCCACACCTTTCTTTATAAGTTGCACAACAAAGAATGATTTCCTCACTACTGTAGACACATGATGGTCAAAGGTTAGATCACTGTCTATGTATGTCCTCCAAATCCCTGAATACTGGGTCAGCTCTTGATGTCTTGTCAATATGATAGTTACCAGGGTGGATGACTTCCCAAAGGATAATACTATGCATTATATTTGTAGTTATGCATTTAGTTTTAGTCCATTGCTCTGGCACCAGTTATTTGTCTGTGTCAACACTTCCTGAAGAACATTTGTGTCAGTGGGCAATTCAATGACAGCTCCAAATTTTGCAGTCCTCTGACAATTTAGTCAGCCAGAGGCCATTGATGTTGGCCCCTTGACTTCAGAGAAGTGACTGTCCTATTTGTAGAAGTAGACTCCCCAGTTCTAACTTCCTGGGTCCTATCTGTGAAATAGCTGGTTATCCACTGAGTGACATATGGGTTTGTACCTCACCTTCTAAGTTTGTCAACAATGCCCAAGTGGGGTATTGTGTCAAATGTCTTGGCCAGGTCAAAGGGGATAGTGTGAACCATTTTGCCCTCATCCATTGCTTTGCTGACCTTCTCAAAGAAGTCCACCAGGATAAATAGGCATGATCTTCCCTTGACGAAACCAAGCTGGATTGGGTCCAGTGTCTGGAGGTTTCCTATGTCATTATTGATCATTTCCATGATAATTCTTTCCATGACTTTACATATGAGACTAGTGAAACTTATGGGTCTGTAGTTTCTAGGGTCTGTAGATGGTCCACCTTTGTGCAGAGGGATGACTGTTTCCTTTCTCCATTCATGAGGTATGAAGCCTGTTTGGAGGCTACAGTTAAATAGTAATTCCAGAGGCCCTAATAGATAATTTTACATGCTATTTAGAAAGCATCCTGGGATATTCTCAGGGCCCATTGATGCAGTGTTCTTGGTCTTAGAGAGAGCATTAAGGACAGGTTCCCTAGTGATAGTAGGAGGGTTTATATTTGATTATATTTCCTGAGGGAAGGTTGAGGGGGAGAGAACAGTAAAGTTGGAGCTGACTTTATCAGCCAGAAGGTTTGCTATATCTTCTGGCTCAGTATAGGTGGCTCCATTTACCATTAGCTCTGCACCCAATTATGTACAGCCTTTGATGTTGTGGACATAGCTAAACAATGGTTTGTGGTTGTCCTTGGCCTGGGAGGTGCAACTTACCTCAAATTTGGCATTAGTAGACTTTATTTGTTCTCTGAGTTGTTTATTTAGTTTGATGACAGTGTTGTCATCCTGTTGGGTGCTGCACCTCCTAATTTTTGCATGATTTTCTTTCTCTTGTTGTACAGCTGATTGATTTTGTGATTCCACCAGTGTGGCTTGTTTTTTGAGTTAGTTCTGTACTTCTTCCTGGTTGGTACAGCTGCCTCTATGCAGCTATTAACATATTTGTATAGGGTTTCTGTGAACAGTTCTGCATAGGCAGAAGTGTTCACAGGGTTTATGGTGGCTTGACATTTTGCCAGGTTCTCACTTAGTAGCAGTAGGTTAGCCTTAGAATAGTTCCTGAATACTCCAGGTTTATCTGGGGGTCCAGGTTTATTTTTGCTTCAAAGGACACCATTTTGTGATTTGACCTTTCCAGGGAAGGCATTACAGTAAGGGGTGTGCAGCAGTCCCCCATATTACTGAGGATCAGATCCAGTATGGTTGCACCATTAGTTGGTGTATTGACTATCTGGTCCAGGGAGTCTGTGTTTTGAAAATCCAGGAATCTCTGTGCCTGTATGTCTGTTGTCATATAGGATTCCCAGTTAATCGTGAGGTCATTGAAGTCACCCATGAGTATGGTATTAGGTTGGATGGTTAGTGTTTCTAATAAGTTTAAATATGTCACAGCTCTGTAACTTTCACTCTAATAGAATTGTGTTGCTTACAGTGTCTGTGCCCAATTTTATTTTTCTGTTGCTTTTCCCTTGGTTTAAAGTACAATGGAAAATGTCACAGCTATACTTGGTGCCTATCACATGTCACAGCCTCAGTCAGAGAAGTACAGCTCACATATTTCTCATTGCGTATTATCATATAAAAGCATTATTTTGGTGTTCCATCTAAGCAGAATGAAACTTTTCCAGTCATAAAAATACTACAATACCAAATGCTGCTTACCAGTATTGGTTTACATGACTATGTATCAGTTCTACTTTAAAATACAGTGTATAATGCCATAGTCATACTCAGGACCTACCTCTAGTGTCAAACATCTTGGAATAGTGGTTTTCAGTGTACAATGCTATCACAACCTGTATTCATTTGATTTTTTTCTCAGTATAGTGTTAAATGTTGATCACTGACAACATTTGAAAATTCTGAATGCTGATTTATGTCACAAATCTATCTTACCATCATCTAGGACTGAGTGGGGAAATATCTGCATATCCTCTGCAAATCCCAGTTTTGTAACTTGGATGCTATTGTAATGCACTTGGACAGGTCTGTTAATGTGTGATTATACAGACCATTCTTTGCCTACAATTCTACCTGAGTCAAATGTGGCTAAATAGGTGTTTTGGAAGTGTGTACCAGTTACAGGAATATTGTGAAGTTTATAAAGTAACAGTGTAGTGCCAATTGTCTGTCTGAAGTAATGTAAAGCAGACATAAAACTCCAATCAGAAAAATACAAAAATTCCAAATAGTATTTCTAGAATTATTTTAAAAGATTATATATTACTGTATTACTTATACTATAGAGTGTAATATAACATATCACAGCGCCACTCCCTCAAACATCAAGCATCTTAAAGTATAAGTTATCAATGCACAATAGTGCTATGTAGTTAACAGCCTATGACTTGTCTGGTTTTCAGTGATACAGTATTAAATATTGGTCTCTGCAGATATTTTAAAATGCTGTATAAAACTGTATGTCACAACTCTATTTTGTCATCACTGCCTGGGAATAATCCAAGAAAATATCTACATAGCCACTCTGTCAATTCAGATTTTCATACTCTAGCAAGTATTTGAATATTTATTTATTTTATTCATTAATTCATTCATTCTTTTACTTCATTTTGTTGACCAGGCGTGTAATCAAGTAAACATATCTTTTCAGCCATGACCACAGCCCATGAATGCAAAAGAAAACATACTAATGTTTTACAAGATGAAGTTGCAGTGCACAAAAGCAATTAGACCTGTACAGGAGGACTTAATAGGAAAGACGTAAGTTATGAATATTATTTACATCATAGTCATTTCAATGTTTTGAATTTAGCTTTAGAGATAAAGTGCATAAAGCATTTATTTATCTTGTTGGTGTGTTTATCTTGAAAGTGATTGTTAACTGATTTCAGATTCATAATTGACTGCAGCATGCAATACTCATTCTTAACTGTTATCTTTGAAGCATGTGTAGGAGGCTTTCTTTCGCATTTAACAAGATCTGAGGTTTGCTGTTTATTTACTTTTTTAAGAAGGTGATTCCAAATAACAGAATCAGGCTTAGAAAAAGAGCCTTCCTCTTTTGAGATTTTAATGTGGAGTCTAGCAAGGGTAAGGATTGTTTCAGAATCATCCCTGAGAATAGGAAAAATGTCTGATAGGTAATTTTATTTTTAATGGGAGGCATTGTCGAAATGTGATTATTTCAAACAACTGTGAGCTGGGAACTAGTGTTATTCTGCTATTTACTGTTATCCGGCGGAAATGTTCTGTTAGTTCATTGCTAACAATGTTGTCTACATGTAAAAAAAAGTTACCGCAGGGCCTGTGGTAATGCCTTGGTAACTTTGCTAAGAAACATGATAAATCATTGCCATTGTTATCAGTTACCAACAGACGCAGGACTCTGTGAAGGTTTTACTTAGTAACAAAGATGATCGTATCGCATATAACTGGTTTAACATAATGCCTATCACTATGGGTCCAGCAGCATACAGCAATAAAACTGGATGCAGCTTATGTTGCAGGCATGCAACATTCCCACTGGATTTGATGAGAAGCAGATTGCCAGTGTGCATAACTACACTGATATTTACACACACGCACACACACACTTGCACACACTCTCACACACACACACACACACACACACACACACACACACACACACACACACACACACACACACACACACACTCACACACACACACACACACACACACACACACACACACACACATGTAATCATATTGTTTAAATCATTAATGAAGAGAGAAAAGAGATGGGAGATAAGAAATGATCCAAGGGGTACCTGTTTAACGGCCTGGTACAGAGAACAAGATACTAGACTATACTTGAAATGTTCTATTTTCAAGGTAACATTGGAACCATTTCAGTGTAGTTCTGCCAGAGTTAAATTTGTTGAGTTTCTGAAGAAGAAATTGGTAGTTCACAGTTTCAAATGCTCTGGTTAGATCAATGAACAGGTCTATTAGCCTGAACAAATTCAATTTAGAGAATGTGTGGCCTGTACATTTTCACCCTGATCGGTTAACAAATGTTCTCCTGCAGGGTGTTACTGTACAGGTAATGCCCAGTAAAAAGCAAGACTGATGCTTCATGGCAGAATATCAATCATATCTTGTATCCATTTTTATGCATACTAAACAGAGCTTTGCTGTGTAGCAAATGTAAAATTAAAAAAAGAAAAGAAAAGAAAGAAAAAGAAGGAAATCTGTGTATGTGTGTGTTTCTGTATACAATTGTGTGTATGTGTGTGTTTCTGTATACAATTGTGTGTATGTGTGTGTTTCTGTATACAATTGTGTGTATGTGTGTGTTTCTGTATACAATTGTGTGCATGTGTGTGTATGTGAGAGATAGTAACAGAGACAGAGAGACAAAGAGCAACAGCACATCGTATTGTCTTCTGACTGTAATAGATAGTCTGTCAGTATGCTTTCTCAACAATAAGAAGTTTGAAATTCTAATGTCTGCTATTATTGACTGACTCATTTTCAGTAATTTACTAACAAATCCATTATTCTACAGAGTAACAATATGTTACAAAATTAGTAACTTTAAAGAAAGATAGGGACGAACAGGTGCAATGTCTTGCATTGTATGTTTTGTTTTTCATTCATTGCTTACAATTAGACAATTGACATGTATTCACTCAACAAAATGTATGCAACTGCTCTGTGTGTGTATTTATGTGTGTTTGTATTTCTGTGTATATGTATGTGTGAGTAGTCTGTCTGTCTGTGCTTCTGACTCTGTGTGTGTGTGTGTGTGTGTGTGTGTGTGTGTGTGTGTGTGTGTGTGTGTGTGTGTGTGTGTGTGTGCAAGAAATACCTCCAGTGAACAAGGAAATATTGTAAATATAAGTTAGTGGTTTTGCAATGAAGGTAGATGTCATCCTAATGGAGGATGGGTGTAGCTTGGAAAATCTTGCCCCTGCTTTGGACTTTTAAGTTACTTAATGTTATTTTGATTTCTTTGACTGACATTCATTTGAAATAGAATTTTCGACTATAAGCAGCAAGGCTGTATAAATAAGAGTCATGAGCTGCATTTATGACTAGGAGAGTGGTGTATTAAGGTGGCTTCTTTAATTAAGTCTTAGATTGCTGTCAGAAACAATTGTATTATGTTGTTAGGAAAGTTTTGGCTCTCTTTGGATGAATTAAAAGTTAAGGACAGAACATGGTCTGTAATAATGCTTTGGACATGAAGAAAGTGCCTCTTTTTCCTCAGAAAGGAGCCTGCTGCAGAATTGCTACCTATTTTATCTTTTTATAAGGTCTAGATATATTTTATAGGCCTCTGTTAGTGAAAGATTAAACTGACCTTGCATTGCTTATAGAGTCTGTCTGCCTGTGCCACATTTGACTCTATCAGTATTTTATATCAGGACACCAAACTGTTAAGGGAATATTATGTGAAGCAATTATTTTACAATTTGGATGGAGATGGAATACATCATAACATACTTTTTTTACTCTGTATATAACATTTTTACTCTGTAAAGGCTGTGGCCGAGGCGCTAGAGGTTTTGTATTTTACAATAAATATTTAAGGTTGGAAAGTAGAGCTGTTATTCACTGGTCTGTTTTTTCTGGTGGTTATTAATTTACATCATAACATAGTCTTGTCTTGACAGATACAGCAAATTAGTTTTTGGAATGTGTTGGTAACTCCTTGTTTGCTGATTCATCTTCACCTGCATATTCCATCTCTAATAAGCTTTCTTCAAGCACCCGCCCATAACTTATGTAACCCAATTTATGATGTTTCATCCTTAATCTCTAACAAGCTGACCACTACCTGTGCTGGCTTTATTTCATTATCAGAATAAAGTAGACAGTTTGTACACTGATTTCTTTCTCCTTTCTTAAAGCAAATGCTGGTATGTTGAAGGAAGAGACAACTTCCTTTCAATTTTTTTGTGAGCAAATATGTAACCAGAACAAAGAATAAAATAAATAATAATGCATAATCCTCGTGATATTTGCAGGCATCACTCTCATCTACAAGTGCAAAGGTAAAATAGCCTCATCTGAGAACTACAGGCATACCATTTTATTGAACAATCACTACCTCTTTGTCAGCATTCATAATCCTGAAGAGATTTGTCACTATTTTACATCCTGCAATAATTTTATTCCATGATTAAGAAGATTAAAACCTTGTTTTGGTCTGTTAGTCAACAGGAACTGGATGTCAGTTTTACTCAGTTTTGTAAACATAGAAATCGGTGCCTGTACAACTGTACAACTCTGGAGATCCATTATGTAAGGGCTGCTGGCCACAAAGAGGTTCAAAGTTCAGTTTTCTTGTGAATAACTTTAGTTTAACAAGCAAGTCAACCAAGATGGATTAATACATGGGAACAAATATTTTTTTACATAAATTAAGCAATGTCTCTGTGATCTCAAGGTTCATTTAGTTAAATCTTTAAACTGGTTGCATTTGTGGCTTTCAAAGGATGTATATTTTGGGCTTTAGGCTTTGTCTGATTAAGGAGGTTCTCAGCAAAAGTAAGGCTATGAATATTTAAACAATTAGTGAGAAAGATCACAAAAGCCTAGAAAAGGTGAAATGGAGAGAGCTTACCATGTTTTCTAGAGAAAAGGGAGGCATGACTCTTACCTGGTGCTAATGATTATTCTTTCAGATAAGCAGATACTCGCTACTATCTAGGAATTACTTTCTGACTTAATGAAGGCCTGTATGATATGTTCATTTTATGTAAAGAGGTTGAAAGGTTTAGCAGCATATGGAGTGTATCAGCACAAAAAATCAAGCTATTACAGCTCTTGGTATATTAATGATCATATATTGTGAAGTTTATTAATAAACGTCTTGAGCTAAAACTCTAGAAATGTAGTAATGCTCTGTTTGGAAAACAAAATTTTCCATCTCCCATTACATAAATGACATAGACAATCAAACTGATACTGCCATCAGGGATTTGAACACTTGTGTTGACAACTCACTAGCTTTTGATCTTCATGTGTCCACAGTAGTTCAAATATCCTTCTATCTTGTTAAACTAATTTTCAAAGGCATCTCCTGTAGAGGTAAAGAATTCATACATTCCCTCTACTTATCCATCATAAATCCCACCATTGCCTATAGTGCTCTTAACTGCATTGTTGCTCAAACCTAAGTGCCCTCAGAGATTTGTAGGTACCATGACCACTGGTCTCTCAAGTCCTTAGTTATCCAAACAGATGGGCAGCCCTCTACTTGTACTTAGTCTCCTACTGGTCTATTCTCAGTGACCTGTTACATTTATTCAAATCTTCTTCTCCTTGGCAGAGCAATGGATGTCTCAAATACCTGTACAATGATCCAAACCTGCATTAACAAAAGACTCATTGATGGATCAGTATCCACCCCAACACTAGGGCAGGGCAAAGGAGGTGGCTGCTTGGTGTTTCAGCATTGATTTGTGAAGCTGTGATGAAATTGTGGTTTCATAAATAAATGCTCATAATGCATTCATAGTCATAGCTGAAACCTTCAATAGTAATAACTACATTAAGCTGCTTGCTACAGCTGTAGAAAGTAACTTTCTTGCAGAGAACAAAAGGGATTATTTTTAGTCCTCATGTTTGGGAACACCTCAATGCTGAGGAACTCCGCAGGGGAACCAAATGACCTAGCTATGGAACAAGCTCCCATGCATTTAAGAAAGAGGAAATCTGGCCTCTTTCAAAGTTAATCTCAGCAATTGGATTGGCAATCAAACATTATCCCTGGGTTATCCTGCATAAATATTCTAATCAGATGTTGAGAAAACTATTGAATTATATAGTAATTCAAGAAACTTCTTGTGGCAGGCTCTTAATGGGCTCAATGACTGTTTGCCTTGTGTCAGCCATTGACTTTAGGCTGTAGGGTAGCTGGAATTCCTAGGCATATAAAATATACATCAGTTAGCAAGATGGGTTTCTTCAAACACCCATTATTACATTGTGCTTTTTTGGTATGTTTTGTTCTGGTTGTAGATTTGACTGATAATGGCTGTTTATTTTAGGCTTATATCTGCTGCAGCATCTATTTAACATATCAGGGAGGAAAACATGAGACAAAGACAAGGAAAATCAAAACAAAAATATTCACCTTTACTGCAACTTAATAGGAGCTGCTTCTGCATCTCTCTAATGTAATAAGATTAACGTCAGCGTCATTGGAGTGAGTGAGTGAGTGAGTGAGTGAGTGAGTGAGTGAGTGAGTGAGCAACTTCTTCATCACTAGAATGTGATAGGAGCAGCTTTTGCTATATTTGTTGGTGATAGGTGTTTTCATGTGCCAGATAATTTGATAATATATTCTGTGAGTAATAAGTTGTGGACAGTGTGAACTATCCAGCTGAGCATGTTTTGAGAGTTCTGAAAATTTTGGAAGTAGTGGCCACAGCATTAGATCATTTGGGCTTGAATGGCATCCACTCAGAAATTGAGGCATGCCAAGAATGAAGAGGCAATATATGAGAAAAGGAAGGCATAGTTCCTGTGTGCTGTGAATATTGCTGATCTGTGGTTGCATTTTATTTTGATTTGAAGCTCTTCATTTAAGGTTTGATCACTTTTATTTTGTGTCTTATTCTAGAATTACATTTGCTTTGTTTTAAGTTTTCTGTTCTGTTGGAGTTTTAAGAGTTCTTGGCTAGGGTCAGTTAAAAAAAATTACCAAAGAATTCCTTTGCAAACTGTGAATTAGTGGGAGGAGCTGAGAAACAGCATTTAGAAATATCTGTATTTAGCTGAAGTGTTTGTGTGCCTCCTGTTTGCTCTGAATATTGCTGATCTGTGACTGCATTTTTGATTTGAAGCTCTTCTTTTAAGGTTGGATTTTTTTTGTATCTTATTCTGCAATTACATTTACTTTGCTTTAAGTTTTCTGATATGTTGAAGTTTTAAAGGTTCTTGGTTCTAGGGTCAGTTAAAAAAGTTACCAAAGAATTCCTTTGCAAACTGTGAATAGCTTCAGTCAGTTAGTGGCAGGAGCTGAGAAAACAACATTGCTCATATCTGGAGATATCTCTATTTTGCTGAAGTGTTTGTGTGCCTCCTGTTTGCTCTGAATATTGCTGATCTGTGGCCTTTAAGTTGCTTGCCCCTACTGGAAATCTCATTTTGGACACTCCTCCCAGTCCCATCACATCAGCTCATTCTCCTGTGTAGAGAGAGATCATTTAGGAAGGTGTAGTTTCTCAACCTTGAATTATCATGATTCCTTCCTTCCTACTTAACCAAAAAATAAAAATAAAAACATGCACTTTATTCATCTGCTTTTACTGTATTTGTATTTCTTCCCACTTCATTACTTTATTTTGCTTTTGCTGCTTGTTCTTAACAGTATTCAATTGCATTTATTCTGCTGCCTTTATTACTGCTTCTAGAAGCCTGATTAAATTGTAACTGTTTGGTCTAAGCCTTTTGGTTTAAGCACTTGGGCTTCAGGCCAGTTGTTTTACATTAGGAAGGTTTGTGGTCTACACTCTTGCGGCAAGAGAGGTAGCTTACATCCTTCTAAGTTGGGAATTGCTTAGTGTATCTGTTATTCTAAAAGTGTCTTAGTTCTGGTTTAAGCACTTGGGCTTCAGGCCAGTTATTTTCCATTAAGAAGGTTTGTGGTCTATACTCTTGTGGGAGGAGAAGATAGATTCTGCTCTTCTGAGCTTGGAATTGCTGGTCGAAGGCTTATTGTATCTGCTTAGTTGAACTGCTTCTTTCTGAAATTGGTGCACCTTGTTTGCTATAGCATAGACTAGCTTCAGACTTGCTGACTCTAGCTCTGTTTATATAACTTGAGCATTAATCCAGGCCATCTTTTTGGAGAGGTTTCCTCTGCACCCTAGTGGCAGGAGTGTACAGTTAGAACTCATCTTATTGAAGGTTGCTGGAACAAGGCTCAGTTTTGAGCTTTTTTATTGGTTAATTGGTAAATTTGTTTAAATCAGTTTGCTTTTGTTTGCTACTGTTATATTTAAGTGTTTCTGTTCTCCTGTACTAAATCGACCTAAACAGAGTTTAAATATCTTTAGCATAGTCTGGTTACAGGTTTTGCTATATTCAGAGCTGTTGGTGTGATTTCTGTGTTCCTGCTACACCATCTTGTGTTAGCCAGGGCTGTCTGCACTTAGTGGCAGTAAGTGAACTTGTTGGAACTTGTCTGGCATAGAGTGTTTAGCTAAGAGCTCAGGGACAAGGTTTGATTGGTCAGTTCCTGTGTTTCCATTTTACTTTCGTTTTTGTGGTATTTAAACCCCACATTTGCATTGTTTGTACTTGTTGGGTGTCGCTCTCTTCTACAGATTTGGACAACCATGAATGGACAATTTCCTATGATTTCTCCTGCTAGTCTGGTTGATAGTGGAATCCTGAGACAGTGTAGCAACTGCCTTATGTACACAGACAACCCTCTACTTCTACTACCATCTAGGAACACAATATGTGAGAGATGCAATTACATTAAGAACCTAGAATCCTTGCGGTCTCAGTCACAATCCAGTACATCTGGTGCTAAGATGGTTGTCTGTGCAAACATGACAAACACTGCACCTCTAACACCACATACACCTGTACAGCACACTACATATGCAAAGATTCTCAAAAAAAACATACATAAATAAAAAAGACTTCTGAAGTAAAAGCACACACGCACATCACAAATCACAGCACCAAGCACCACACATAGTGCACACACCTGTGTCTCATAGCCTCTAAGGCCCAGCCACAAACCCAACATACTAATCATAGGATACTCTATTGTGAGACACACATATGTGCCCTTCACCAAGCTAGACAAGGAGAAAGTCACTGTAAGTTGCTTGTCAGGTGGTAGAATCTGCCATATCACACATGCACTCAAGTCTCTTAACAACAGGAACTGTTATGACTCTGAAATAGTCCATGTTGGTGTGAATGACATGATACATACCTCTCTGGACTATATGAAGAGATACATGATTGTGCTCACTGAATATGTGTCCCAGGCAGGTATGTCCCTAGCCTTAAGCAGCATCCCGCCATCACACAGAATGATGCCTCAGTACAAGCAGAAACTCAATGACTTTAACAATTGGCTTAGTTTCTGGTGTCATTCAAAGGGGATCCAGTACCTGACAGCCTGTGAGGACATAATTGACAGACCACGATGCTTTGCCAGAGATGGCCTTCATCTGTCTCCACTGTACTTCAGGCTTCTGGCAAAGGCTCTTGCGTCCCCCATAGTGCCTTTTTTTTTAGGAAAAGTCATGAGCACAAAATTACCAACATGAAAAATTCTTCTAAATGAAATTTAAAGGTCGTGCTGCTAAACACTAGGAATCTTAGCATGGACCTGCACTCATTGCAAGCATTCCTCACCCTGGAGGATGTTGACATTTGTGCAGTCACTAAAACCTGATTCAAGGCTGCAAACCACTTTACCAGATTATTCATCCTACCATACTATCAGACTCCAAACAGAGGGCTACAAAGCCAAAGGAGGTGGAGTTTCAATATTTATCAAAGACATATACATTTCCAGGCTGGTTAAATGGTATTATGCACAGGAGACACTCCAAGAGCAATTAACTGTTAACAAAACACCTATACAAATCATAGTTAGCTATAGACCCCCAACCATGACTCAGGATGCCCACTCCACCTATCTGGACGTACTTGAATCCATCACAATTCAATCCTCTACCCTGATCCTGGGTGACTTTAACTACCCAACCATAGTTTGGAAGACCTATTTTAACTCAAACATGAACACCCAGAGATATCTTGACTTTGTCATTGCCAACGCATTGGATCAGCTGGTTAACACCCTCACAAGAGGTGAAAATATCCTGGACCTGGTAGTAACCAACATGAGTTGTCACTGTAGCACCCCTATTGTGTCATCCTCCTTGGTAAGATCTGACCATAAAGTGATCACTTTTGAAGTCCCCATCTCCCTTAATGCACCCCTTGTCAGGGTCAAATAAAAAAACTTTTCCAAAGCTGACTACAATTTCCTGAGAGCAGGTATAAGCAGCATCACAGCCACCATTCCTTCAGCTGGAACTAGCACTAATGTCCAAGCCTACACCAAAAAACTATAAAAGCACCTATATAGCTGTATGGACTCAGCAATACCTGACAGGACCAAATCATCTTCCTCAAGGAAGAGTAAACCTGTCTGGTGGACATCAGCAATAAACAAACTCTATAATAAAAGGAAACAATTGCTGTCCAGGACCAAGAAGAAGCAGATGCCAAGTTGGAAGCAATCTGTCCTTTGTCTAAACAAGCAAATAAGGTCACTGGTGAAATCCTCTAAGGCTAACTTTGAGCCCAAATTGGCCACATCCACTAAAAACAATCACAAGGCCTTCTTCACATATGTCCATAATTTCAAAGGTAACACCTAAATTTTCTCTGAACTTGTGGTCAAGAACACCATATACACAAAAGTCATAGATATAGCCAACCTGCTGGCAGACAGGTTCAATGAAAACTCCACCCTCCTGTCCCCCCATCAGTAAACCAGGACATCCCCATTTCCTGCCCCCTCCCCTCATCACCAAGGAGCAGTTCTTTAATGTCCTCTCAAAAGCAAAAAATACACTCTGCATGGGAACCGACAATATCCCTGGCTGCATCCTACATGAACTCAGGCATGAGCTCTCAGCTACAATAGGCACCCTGTTCAACCAAAGCCTGAGCACTGGCTTCATCCCAGCCAAATGGAGGACAGCCACTGTCATCCCTCTACACAAAGATGGAGTGTTCACTGACCCAGGCAATTATATGCCCATCAGCCTAACTAGCTTGATCTGCAAGGCCATGGAATGCATTATCATGGACCTTAAAACAAAAACATTGGCAACCACCAAATGCTTGATCCCACACAGTTTGGTTTTGTCAAAGGTAGATCATGCCTGTTAAACTTGGTCACCTTCTTCGAAACAGTCACTAAAGCCATGGATGAGGGGAAGATGGTGCATATCACCTACCTTGACCTAGCCAAAGCCTTTGACAATATTCCCCACTCAGGCATAATAGATAAACTTTCCAAGCTAAATGTCAACCCGTATGTTACCAGATGGGTACTTAACTGGCTCAGTGATAGAACCCACTAAGTCAAAATATGGGAAGCCACCTCTAGTAGTAGACCCATAATGAACGGTGTACCACAAGGAGTGTTTTGGGGCCTCTACTGTTTGGGATATACTTTTCTGAGGTGCAAGCCAAAACCAGTGGTCTGTGGCTGACCAAGTTTGCCGATGACTGAAAGCTGAGTACTGTCTTAAATTCCCTTTGTGATGTGAATATCCTCCAAGAGGACCTTACCCAAATTAATGACTGGTGCCAGTAGCATGGCCTCAAACTGAATGCCAAGAAATTAATCCTTATCCCCTTTGGGGGAAATGGTGTGCCAACTAATTATCACATTAATAACAATGTACTAAGCATGCAAGCAGTCGTGAGGGACTTGGGCAACCAGGTTGAAGGCAGCATAACTTTTGTCCACCATGTTGCCTCTGTTGTATGGAAGGCTTTCTACATGGCCCACCTCATAAGTAAGAGTATTTCATCCAGGAACAAGGAGGTCATAACATCCCTGTACTCCTCCCTTATCAGACCCATTATCGAGTACAATGCCCCCTTCAGCATGTACCTTGCCAAGCACATGCAGTAGATGAAGAGAACACAGAGGTTCCTGACCAGGAAAATCCAGGGTCTCAAACACCTGTCCTATACAGATAGGCTAAAAGCCCTGTCCCTCTGCTCAGTCTCATACAGACTGCTCAGAGGTGACCTGTGTCTGGCATACAAAGCCATCTCAGACCCAGCCTTGGTGGAGTTGCTGCATATCCATAAGTCAAAATCCACTTGAGAAACCCACACACAAGGCCTCGACCTGGTCAGTGATATTAATAGAACTTGTTGGCAAGATAGATTTGTGTCCCAGAGACTCCCCCATCTGTGTAATACACTCCTTCTCCATGTTAAGCGGAGTACCTCTCTAGCCCTCTTTAAAAGGAACCTGGACAACTGAAAGCAAAACAGGAGATACATCCCTGGGATCCCACCTGTGATCCTGCTGGACAAGGGATACAGATGCTGACTTTGTGAGAACATGGGCACAATTCCTGGCTAGGCTTATAAGGGACTCTGGGCCAATAGCCTAGTATCATCCTATGAACCTATGAATTTATTAGTAAGACAAAAGGCAAAAAAGTCATTGAGGAATGATGTGGCCTAGCAGAATGAAGAAGGATTCTGCACATAAACTAGTATGCTTCTGTCATATGTTGTCATGGACATATATAGTCTAGTTGCGCCTGAAGCACTACTGCATTCATTCAGCAGGCCAAGGATGTATGATGCAGAAAGGCTTAGAAGAAGTAGGACAATGGCCTCAACTAAAAGATGAAAGGGGAGCAACATGTCATCATACATTCTGTAAGTCAGATGATTCAGACTGTTGGATTTAGTCCAGAAGATCTGTTCTTACAAAACCTGGTATGCTACAGGGTACACAGATGAAAATTTCCACATAATTTCTAGCATGACTGACAAACCTGACCATAGCATAAGGTATTGACAGGGAAGAACACAATGAGGACTCAGGCATGCTTTGGGAAGATTCAGTAAATCTCTAAAAGCATTCATGCTTGTCTGGAATGGAATAATACTGAGCAAAGTATAAAATAAATTAACACCCAGAAAGTGGAACTGTATTGCATTGATTTTTATCAAAATGCATTTAAACCCAATAATGTTGTCATTACTGGGACACGAGTGAAATACGATTTTTCTTGCTAAGGGACAGGAGAAACTGTTATGAGAGGCATCAAAAGCAATAAACCAGGCTGAATGACAAAAGAGATGAAACCTTGGGAAAAAATAAGGCTCAGGAGTAATTGATCCTCTTAGAAATGTTTGTTTGTGTGTTTGCATGTTTGTTTTATTTCTTGAATTTGTTAACTAGGGTACAATGCTGATTTCCTGGACCTTTCACAGGTTCAACCAGTGGGTACAGAAATTCAAGAAAATTCAATAGACAATCTTAAACTTGATAAAATTACACGTCACTCTATAGAAAATGTTCTATTGACAATGTTTTGTTTTGCAGCTACTGAAGACAAAGCTTTCAATGCACAATGAATACTAAAACTATGAGAATAAGTTACTTCAGCTAATTGCAGTGATGCTGAGGAATAGCAAAATGAGAGGTGGATTAACAGAAATTATACAGAAAAAATAAAAGAAACAATAATAAAATAATAATAATGTCATATATATATATATATATATACACACACACACACACACACACACACACACACACACACACACACACACACACACACACACACACACACACACACACACACACACACACACACACACACACACACACACACACACACACACACACACACGTGTATTTGTTGATATGGTGATAGTGTGTAAAATTAAATGACATGATAAGAAAATAGAAGTGGAAGACATAATAGTGTAGAGATGGGAGAAGGGTGAGTTGAATGTAGGGGGTTAGAAAGAAGAGAAGTTAGAGGAGGGAAGAATAGAATATGCTGATGACTAGAATTACTGGTTACTAATTTTGATACTGTTAAGAACAAGAGTTAGCCTGTCTGTTCTTCAGTTATATTATTGCTCAGGAAGCATTTGCAGTGTGCTAGCTTGAATATATATGTATTTTTAGTTCACGTTACATTTTTGAACAGAGCTGACTCATTTAACATTTCTGTTAAGTGATTCACTGACCTGGGTGACAGTAGATGAAGGGTGAGAGGTGTAAGTGAAATAAGATTATAGGTGTGGTTATGAAGGTAAGACTACTGCTGAAAGGGTGGAATGAGTTGAGATTCATGTGTTTATGCATAAAATTGGCCAAAAGATGGGATGTCTTGTGCTGGACTCAAAGTGATGTTACTTTAGCTATGGAAATACAATGGTGTACTCTGAGAAGAAGTATAGGATCAATCTGCAGATGTTATTGCATATTGTTTGAAGATAGCTGAGAGCTTTCTTAGAAACATTTGAGATTATGGGGAGCCTAAATTCTATGTGATGGAAGAGGTCACCTTTTCTAATGGCAGCAATAGCAGAGGATGAGAGGAAGGAATTATTCTGGCCTGGATTTTTTTGGCATTGGTAACATGAATGTGATTGTGAAAACTGAGAGATACATCTAACCATATGCCCAGGGTATTGCAGTGTCCTGTTGACGTATGGTTTAATGTCCTAATGTCTCTATTGGCTCTTGATGTTTTTGTGCAGAATAACCCAATCATCATTCCTGATTTTTGTGCTGAATAAACTAATCATCTGAAACATTGTAACAGTTTTATTTTGTGCCTAACCACACTGTTTTCGTTTTTGTGTTCAGTATAAGCTTGTTCAGGTGTAGATAATTCAAAAAGATGCCCATATTTTCTGTAACTGGATTTTGTTATCAGAGGGGAAGTTGTATGGTCTGTAGATCACCATGCCATCCACATAAAGGATAATTGGTAAATGGGATGATAATCAACTGATTTACTGATGAATAGAGAGGAAGGCTGAGGGGTAAGAGTAAAATAAGCCTTAAGGAGTGCCTTTGAGAAAGGGAGTAGGAGGGGAAGATGTTCTGTAAATGGACTGAGCGATATCTCTTGATGAGAATGGATTTGAAAAGATTAATGTTAACATGTGACATTCTGCTTGTAGATAAAAATTTTGTATTGGTTTATAGTCGTCCAGGCCAAATGCTGTGGTGAGACCAATGAAGGAAGATAGTGCTAATGAGTGTTTGTTTATGTTTTAAAAATATAAGTGGGTGTGCAAAAGACAATCATATAAATTCTACCCCTTGCAGCCAACTTCCCATCATTTTTAGGGTAGGTGAGAGGCAAGACGGAGGTATGGTTGGTACAGGAAGGTTCTTTCTTGTGTCCAAAATGAATCATTACATATGGCATTTTGTAGGTATTAGGTGGACCGATAATCTGACAAGTTAGCCTAAAATAAAATATTCAGCAATGCCTGTGAGAAATAAACACTATGAGAAACATAAATGTCTTTTAAAGATAAGCTCTAATTAAACATTCACTACTAATAATTTCATGGTTATTTGGGTGAAACACAAGAACAACAATCTTTGGTGAAGATCTGGAAAAGGAAACTGTTCCTACCTTATACAATAATCTGTCCAAAGTATTATGTTTCATACTAAAGATGAAGGTTTTTTAGTTTGTTCAGTCTTTCATAATACATGCATTATCTACACACAGGTCTAATTTTTATGAAATTACTCCTGCTATTTCAGGATGAAGAATGTCTTTTGTCACGCAATGGTTTGTAATTTGAAAGGTTGTTTTGGGCACAGGGTAACAGCATAAGCTGCCAATGATTGTATTTTATAGTGCAGGGTTTAATTACCTAGGCCACTGTTGTTACTGTGTCATTAAACAAGTCACTTAATCAGATGGCCCCCTTACAAATGGAAAGAAAATAATTATTTTTGATTTTACAATGGCATGTAATATCATGGAAAAGGGTATACAACTTGAAGGCTGGGGTTTCTTCTGTGAGCTTAAAGGGACTGTCTCAAGTTTGATTTAAGCACTCTATAAAGGTATATCCTTGCAGGTACTATTTGCACTCACCCTTGTACAGTGCCACAAAAAAATCACCAGCATCATTCTTATTGCTCTGAGTGTACGTACTTCTAGGAGGGATCAGATAATAATGTGAGGCAAAATTTCCCTTCTTTACTGGAAGATTTATTCATTTATGTTTTGATTTCTGAATTATCTACCTGAAGAAACGTATTAGTGCTGGCCACAAGAGGGAAAAGAATCCTGTGCTGAAATAAAAAGTAGTGTTTTATAGATTTATACCAGAATGGCACAAACAAATGTGTGTGTGTGTGTGTGTGTGTGTGTGTGTGTGTGTGTGTGTGTGTGTGTGTGTGTGTGTGTGTGCGTGTGTGTGTGTGTGTGTGTGTGTGTGTGTGTGTGTGTGTGTGTGTGTAGCAGTAAGGCAACTTATCATCACTGAATAACAGAATTTAGTGTAGATACAGAACACTGGCATACAGTCCAGCTGCATGAGCTTCAGTATGAATGAAGTTAAATACATCAAATGCAAAGATACAAGTAATGGTACCTTTGCTGTCACAGATGTCTTCTGGTCTAGTGTCCCATGCAGGATACAAAATTAGCAGGCACCTGGCCATAAGCATTATATCAGAATTATAAACAGGGCAGAAACCTTGACAAGGAAATAAAACTTAAAGATAACTACCTACAGCTGTTAAATATGGTGCACTCATTTTTATAATATTATCCACAAGGAACACCAAGTTCCACTGAATAGCTCCTTAATACTAATCTATTTCTTTGTCAGCTCTTACTTGAACATAAATGACTTTCATCAAGCTGTCTAGAGGCACTTTATACTAGTCTCACCTCACTTATTTTCTTTTTTTAATAACATTTTTATTAATTTAAAAATATTTACAATATATACACAGAAAGGAAAAAATTCAACTTCACATATTGTTATGCAATGATAGGAATTATATTTTCTAGTATTACAGTACAACCTTAAATGTATATTCCCATATTTCAGTCTGGCTGCCTATTGGCTGGAGGATTAAGTCGATAGAACTCTAATATCATGCATGCATAAGATCTAAAAACCTACAATCATTCTCGGTTAAGCATTCCCATTGGTTTAGATTATTCAGTGACTATTAGTTATGATGGAAAGTGGTATCACAGCAAAAGTCAAAAATCCTTTTTTCATAACAGTAACTCAGAGCTTCCCTTGTTTGTCCCATATTAATTGGGTGTTAGAAAAATTTTAAGGTATATCTGAAAAATTGGTTCTTGTTCTGCTCATTGTACCTCAGTCATTGGCTATTGCACTGCACACAAGTTTCTAAATTATATGTCACACAAGTGAAGGATCTCAACTGGGTTTTAAAAAATCTTTCATTTAATACCCTTTCTATCTGGTATAACTCAGCGATGGTCTTTGTTAGATCTTAACTTATGTATTGCCTTTTCATAAATCAGTACTACTCACATGGCCCCGGGGATTAGCCCATTTTCCCAATTCTCCCTAATTGTCTGGTTAAGTGACTTCCTTAAAGTGTTTTGTCACATTCACCATAGCAATGTAAATAGCCAACCCTCAGTGTAAATAACTAACCCTTAGTGATGTCTGTAATCTTACCATAAGCAATGAAATATTTTACTGTGCTTGATGCAAAAAGTGTGTCATGCTTGCAATTAATTGTATTCTTAAGAGCCACCCCTTGAAATTTTTCTTAAATCTGAAACCTCCAGATGTTACATCTTTGGAAACTAAATTCATAATGACTCACTACTTAAATTAATGTATAATCTTCTATTTTTTAATGCTAAGTAGAGTAAAAAGGGAGTGAGTCAAAAATCCTAGTAAGAACATTTTTCAGCTCTCACAGGTGGAACACCCACATTGATGATCTGTTAGTAAAACCATAATGTAATTAAATAGCTGTTCCTCTAAAAATGTATGGTGGTTTTGTTTACTCATAATGCTTTGCTGGTATATGTAAATCATTGTCTATCTCATTTGACATAATTTTGTCGGAGAAGATTTAACAGTGAAACTAAAGCATCAAAAGCATGCTGTAATACTTGTTTTCTTTTCAAACTACTTACAACTTTAACATCAGAAGTATGTCCATAAATTAAATTAACCGTAACACATGAAAGCATGAGAAGTGTAACAGTATACGCTAAGGTCACACAGTAAGCAACTGAAGGTTCTGTGAATCATACCAAGCACCATTTCTCAACTGTCTAGATCTTTGTCTCATATGTTTGGGCAATTCCTCATAAAAATCATTGTTTTCTAATAAATCATTGAGGATTGAAGTAATTAAATTATGACTGACTTTGAATTTCAGACTTCATATCCTTCAGAAAATGCATACTAAAGCAAAATATGTTATTCTAACAACTTTTGACATTTATAAGAGCAATATTTATAATCTTTCCCTAATTTTAGGCATTTGTACCTCCATTGTTTTTGGTTTTGTTCAGATTTCTTGTGTTACTCTGTGTGGACTTCAACTTCCTGCCAGTTGCATATTTCTTGACTGTTTAAAACTAACATATCCTGCTGTCTCTCTCTCTCTCCCTCACTCTCTTTTGTGACTCTGCTAAAAATGAATAAAGTAAAGATAGCAATAATTTATACTGTAGCCTATGTATGTTACCTTCAGATTCATTTTGGCATTCTGTGAATTATTTTGTAGTGTATTTATTTAACACTTTTCTTATAATGTCTTTATTTTGATGTAAGTTATTCTTTCAGCAGCTTATTTTACAGCATCTGACATCAAGCTCTAACTGCAGCAATCATGTTGATGTGTCCATCTTTAAACTTCGGAATGTGACCAGTTACTTATTAATGTGATCTGTGTAATATATTTTTGTCTTATGATGAGCTACCAAAGTTGACTTTCAGGAAACAATGTATCTTTAATGTTTCATTCATTTGTTAACCACACAACCCCTTTAGGCAAAAGTAACTCTGCTCAGGTATTAAGAGACTTATCCAAAAACACACAGAATACAAGTGAAGATGTATGGAATTAGACCCAAGATCATTAGCAGCATTACTGTATTAAATTATCAGACAGTAAATACTAAGTGTTACTTATTTCCTCTGAGAACAGTTCAGAAAGAGATTGAATATATATTTTGCATTCAATTTATCATTTCTTAGTAAAGCATACATTTGTGGAGTTGAAATATGTAATAATAAAACATGCATGACGATATATTATATGTTATACTTTATTTTCTGCCAGTATAATTAACACGCTTTGGTTTGCAAGCATAATATGCTTTGTATACCTTTGTTATTTCAATGTAACACTGCGGGATGAAATAAAAAGTTTATTGTCATATATCCTTATAATCCACATTGTCGGTTGTTAAATGTAATTGTCTTCATATTGTTAAACAACTGCTATAAAGTTAGTATTTACATTCCCATGAAAGAGCTTAACCTAAATCCTGACTAAGAACATAAGGCTTTTATTATGAACAGTTTCAGTAATCGTATGTGATGCAGCCAACATTCAACATGTTGCCTTTATAATTTAATGCAGCCTGAGAAAACATAGGAAGTATAACATTTCAATAGAAAGCAAGATTAAACATTCCTAATTTAAATCATATGTTTTTTTCATCAAGGTAAAATTAATCACAAGTAAACTGAACTTAGATGTAAAAATAAGACTTTGTTTTCTAGGCTAAGTAAAAATAAATGACTAATAAGAACATTGTTTTTATATTTTCATTTTCCAAAAGAAAAGCAACAACAACAAAACACATTTTATAGAATATACTGTCAGTCTATATAATCCCACCATCTCTATTTAAATCTTCCTAATAAACTGCATAATATTTACTGATTTAGGTCTCCCTGTTTCCATAGTAATGAAATGCTAGAAAAAAAGAAAGAAAAAAAAAGAAAGAGTGAGTGAGTGAGTGAGTGAGTGAGTGAGTGAGTGAGTGAGTGAGAGTGAGTGAGTGAGTGAGTGAGTGAAAGAATGTCTGTCAGTATATATATTGTAATAGGACATCAACATGACAGGGGTAGTTGGGTAAATTTTGACAGCTGCATGCAGTCACATGATCAGCCATATTATAACCATAGAAAGCAAAGCCTTCCATGAAGCATTAGTGTTATACCGTAAGAAGAGGTTGCCACTTAGAATAGAAAATTCATGCATTTAACCATTTATTAATTCTAACTGTTTTGTATAATATAGTTTATTACACTTTATTTTTGTTCTAGTTTGTGCTGTCACCATATATTAAGAAATGAACTGTCATGCTACTTCTCTGATAAACCACACACACCTCTTGTTGCATTTTGTTATCGCATGACATTTCATTAACTATTTTGTAAACCTGCATCAAAAGAGTTATAAATTTGTTAGCATATTCTTACTATCTGACATTATATTCAGTTCAGTGCTGCTAAACAAATTTCATATATCAGTTACATTATTTGAAGGCCCCATAGGAATCATCCGTGCTGACAATGCTTTCCACAGATGATGGAACTGAGTCACAAGATACAGCATCCTGGTCAGAAATCATGGATTATCAGGAGGTCTGACAAGGTATTTCCACTAGGACAATTGCTTGGAATAATATTCTGTGCTGGAGATGACATGACATATTCCAGATCATCACAGCCTAAACAGAAAGTGGAGCAAACATGAGCAGTTATTCAGAGAGTGCATACAGTTTGGTGAAGTCAGGGGACTAACCTTTTTATATGTTGTAGCAGTGAGAAAACCACAGTCTTTGTAAAGAATGTATAGACTTATGCCAAATCATAGAAGCCACAATAAGAAAAACTGCAATAAATGAAACTTAATTGACAGTGATGCAAATCAGCTACTTTAACAAAAAGTATAAAACAAAAAAGCAGCATGCTTGCTAAGGTCAAAGCCAGATTCCCACTGGTATTCCGAGGATTGATAATACAATCCTTGGAATATCAAGATTAAAATTACCACTACATGTTGTAGTATCTCAGCATGTTCTCCTCTCTCTGAGATACTTTCATCTTGAAGTTACTATATGTAAGTAGGAGGGGTAAAGGGTGAAGTTTCCCAACATTGAGGGTTGGAGCAGGGTTTGTCCTTTGCAAAATCAGTTTTAGAACACTTTAGTTTTGCAGCTTTTAGCATCACTGTTGTGGGATTTGCCTTTATGATGTTGAACTTGGCCAGTGCCCTATAGCATCTGCACCTCTCAGGCCTAACTAACCCCAAGATTGCACTGACCACCTCTATTCACAACCTAATCATATTACATAGCCTTTGTGCAATAAATCACAGCAGTTACTCAAACAGTCTAACTCCTGCAACCTCATAAAAAACATGATGCTGTGACTAGTAGGTATCCCATTTATGAAATCAGAGTAGTACAAGGAAAACAGACTTGGGGAACTCATTTACAATGGGTAAGGTATAACACAGTATGAAATGGATTCTTCTGTCTATGGACATAAGAATCACTGTATTAATGTTAACAGAAAAACTATCATATCTGATAGATATTTTATATGACTGAATTCATTAATGCCACTGATGACTAGAATACACACAATTAGAGCAATCTTTTGCAACAGGCAACTACAAATTATAATTTGTTGGTTTAGTATGTCAAACTTCTAAAGATGTTGTGTTTGTTTTACTAAATAGTATCAAATTTTAAAAAGCTGTGAGATGCATGGTCTTTTGTTGACACAATCTTTTAATTAAAACCTTTTACTATAAAAGGCATATTTAATTATTTTTGAACACTGGACATTGCAGAAACAATGTAAAAATGAAATGGAGAAGATATATAAGACAGCTACAAAGATACATGGGTTAAATGAAGATGACAGAGTTGGAAATCTTAATATAACTCTTTAAATTTTGTGGTGGATAGTTAACTGGTTGTCTAACAGAACCTATAAGGTTAGAGTCATAGATGCCATTTCTAAATGCAAAAATTTTACTAGTGATCTACCACAGGGCTCAGTGCTGGGTTACCTCCTGTTAGGTACCTGTTTCTCAGACCATCAGGCCAATACTCCTTAGCAATGTTTTTTTTTAAGTTGGCAAAAACTGTAAATTGGATTTTGTTCTTCAAGCATGCATTTAACCATTTATTAATTCTGTTTTGTATAATATAGTTTATTACACTTTATTTTTGTTCTAGTTTGTGCTGTCACCATATATTAAGAAATTAACTGTCATGCTACTTCTCTGATAAACCACACACACACACCTCTGACATTTCATTAACTATTTTTTAAACCTGCATTAAAAGAGTTATAAATTTGTTAGCATATTCTTACTATCTGACATTATATTCAGTTCAGTGCTGCTAAACAAATTTCATATATCAGTTACATTATTTGGAGGCACCATAGGAATCATCCTTGCTGACAATGCTTTTCACAGATGATGGGACTGAGTCACAAGATACAGCATCCTGGTCAGAAATCATGGATTATCAGGAGGTCTGACAAGGTATTTCCACTAGGACAATTGCTTGGAATAATATTCTGTGCTGGAGATGACATGACATATTCCAGATCATCACAGCCTAAACAGAAAGTGGAGCAAACATGAGCAGTTATTCAGAGAGTGCATACAGTTTGGTGAAACCAGGGGACTAACCTTTTTATATGTTGTAGCAGTGAGAAAACCACAGTCTTTGTAAAGAATGTATAGATTTATGCCAAATCATAGAAGCCACAATAAGAAAAACTGCAATAAATCAAACTTAATTGCCAGTGATGCAAATCAGCTACTTTAACAAAAAGCATAAAACAAAAAAGCAGCATGCTTACAAAGGTCAAAGCCAGATTCCCACTGGTATTCCGAGGATTGATAATACAATCCTTGGAATATCAAGATTAAAATTACCACTACATGTTGTAGTATCTCAGCATGTTCTCCTCTCTCTGAGATACTTTCATCTTGAAGTTACTATATGTAAGTAGGAGGGGTAAAGGGTGAAGTTTCCCAACATTGTGGGTTGGAGCAGGGTTTGTCCTTTGCAAAATCAGTTTTAGAACACTTTAGTTTTGCAGCTTTTAGCATCACTGTTGTGGGATTTGCCTTTATGATGTTGAACTTGGCCAGTGCCCTATAGCATCTGCACCTCTCAGGCCTAACTAACCCCAAGATTGCACTGACCACCTCTGTCCACAACCTAATCATATTACATAGCCTTTGTGCAATAAATCACAGCAGTTACTCAAACAGTCTAACTCCTGCAACCTCATAAAAACATGATGCTGTGACTAGTAGGTATCTCATTTATGAAATCAGAGTAGTACAAGGAAAACAAACTTGAGGAACTCATTTACAATGGGTAAGGTATAACACAGTATGAAATGGATTCTTCTGTCTATGGACATAAGAATCAATGTATTAATGTTAACAGAAAAACTATCATATCTAATAGATATTTTATATGACTGAATTTATTAATGCCACTGATGACTAGAATACACACAATTAGAGCAATCTTTTGCAACAGACAACTACAAATTATAATTTGTTGGTTTAGTATGGCAAACTTCTAAAGATGTTGTGTTTGTTTTACTAAATAGTATCAAATTTTAAAAAGCTGTGAGATGAATGGTCTTTTGTTGACACAATCTTTTAATTAAAACCTTTTACTATAAAAGGCATATTTAATTATTTTTGAACACTGGACGTTGCAGAAACAATGTAAAAATGAAATGGAGAAGATATATAAGACAGCTACAAAGAAACATGGGTTAAATGAAGATGACAGAGTCGGAAATCTTAATATAACTCTTTAAATTTTATGGTGGATAGTTAACTGGTTGTCTGACAGAACCTATAAGGTTAGAGTCATAGATGCCATTTCTAAATGCAAAAAGGTTTACTAGTGATCTACCACAGGCCTCAGTGCTGGGTTACCTCCTGTTAGGCACCTGTTTCTCAGACCATCAGGCCAATATTCCTTAGCAATGTTTTTTTTTTTAAGTTGGCAAAAACTGTAAATTGGGTTTTGTTCTTCAAGTTTCCACTAACTCAGAAACACTCCAGTATGGAATAGACTGTGTTGGCATAAGGTATAAGAACAATGGTCTCAAATTAATTATAAGAAATGTGTTATAGTTCATTCTGATATTCTGATAAACAGCATAGGTGACACGACCCCTCACATCAGACATTGTTTTAAGGAATCTAGCTACTGTTATTGAGAATTCCTTATCTTGTAAACATTATGTTTTAGAAGTAGTTCAAAAGCCTTCTATCTGACCTAGCTAATTTCCAGAGATATCTCCTCAAGATGCAAAGAAGTCACAATTCCCATGTACTCATATAGGTTCATAGGTTCATAGGTTTATACTAGGCTATCTGCCCTAAGGCATTTATAAGCCTAGCCCAAATTATTGTGGCTTACGCCACCCCTTATATGAAAAAATACTGTGCCCATTAGTTTGTTGTGCCTCTGTCCAG
This sequence comes from Protopterus annectens, assembly GCF_019279795.1. Taxonomy (NCBI): domain Eukaryota; kingdom Metazoa; phylum Chordata; order Ceratodontiformes; family Protopteridae; genus Protopterus; species Protopterus annectens. Next base: position 1,797,665,545 of record NC_056737.1, read on the forward strand.
CAGTGACACAGAGATGATTCCCGGGGTAAACCTACGATCTCCCATCCACAGGTCTAGATTTCTCTTGAACAGAGTCAGCGAGGTGCTCTGCCTCACATGGACCAGGATTTTATTCCACAGCATAGGGAGTCTCTGAGTGATAAATCTATCCCTCCAGCACGTCCTATTTATATCCGTGCTAAGGTTTAAGTCGCTTGCTCTAGTGGTTTTGGTGGATTTGGATTTTTGAGGTGGAGCATGTCCATTAATTCCGGGTTGGACATGGCCTTGTATGTCAGGCACATGTCACCTCTGAGCAGACGGTATGCGACTGAATAGAGCTGGAGTTTCTTCAATCTGGCAGCATATGACAGATTTTGGAGTCCCTTTATCCTTTTGGTGAGGAACTTTTGGGGTCTCTCCAATTGCTGCAGATGTCGGGTGAGATACATCCCGAATGGGGCATTGTACCGATCATTGGTCTGATAAGTGAAGAGTACAGGGGACAATGACCTCACTAGATCTGGATGTGAATCCCTTCATGATCAGGTGGGCAATGTAGAAGGTCTTTCTAACCACTTTAGCAATGTGAGTGTCAAAAGAAAGGCCACTGTCAACCTGGGTCCCCAGGTCCCTGATAACCTCTTCTGTGCTTAGTGGATTGCCACCTATATGGTAGCTTGGGGTTACCTTGTTTTTCCCGAAGGGTATGACTATACATTTTTGGCGTTTAACTTCAGGCCATGGCTCTGGCACCAGCTATCTGTTTCCGTGAGTCCCTTCTGAAGGATATCCGTGTCCGATGCACTTTCCACTATGGCGCCCAGTTTGCAGTCGTCTGCAAACTTTGTCAATAAAGTCCTCCCATGTTGGCCTGTACTTCTGAGAAGTAGATGCCAAACAATAGGGGCCAAGGACCGAGCCCTGTGGGACACCACTTGTGACCGGCTTGGAGTCTGACACAGCGCCAGCAACTCTAACCCTGTGGGTTCTGTCCTTAAGCCAGTTTGCAACCCATCTTGTGACATATGGGTTTACATTTAAGCTGGTAAGTTTTTCTACAATACCCGAGTGCGGTATCGTGTCAAAGCTTGCAAGGTCAAGGTAGGCTGTATGGACTGCCTTTCCTCATCAATGGCCTTGGTGACTGTTTCAAGAAGTACCAAGTTCAAAAGGCATGATCTTCCCTTGACAAAGCCAAACTGGGTCGGGTCCAATGTCTGCAAGTCCCCTATATCGTTGTTTATGAGCTCCATTATGATCCTCTCCATAGCTTTGCAGACTAGACTTGTTAAGCTTATGGGGCGGTATTACCAGGGTCCGTAGAGGCGCCTTTGTGGAGTGGGACCACAGTTGCCGTACGCCACTCCTTGGGCATGTATCCTGTGGTAAGGCTGAGATTAAACAGCTGCCTTATGTGCGGGTTTAATTCTTCATTTAGCTCGTAGCACAGCCAGGGACACCATCCGTCCCATTGATGCTGTGTTTTTAGCTTTAGAGAGAGCAGCTTTCACCTGCATTTGAGATGTCCGGGATGCTACACTCGGCTGGGATAGTTATCTCTCCTTTAGGGGAGAGGGGTGAAGTTTGCACTGAACCTGTCTGCCAGTATGTTGGCAATGTCTGTGGGTTCAGTGATTTTTGTATCATTTTGGACTAATTCTGAGCATATCTGGGAGTTTCCACCCAGGTTCCTAACATAGCTGAAAAGGCCTTATGATTGTCCTTTGAATCCATGGCAATTTTTCTCTCAAAATTGGCCTTAGTTGATTTTATGAGTGCTCATATTTTTTTACTAATAATGATCAGGGTGACTTCCCTTTTATGCATTTTGTTCTATCATGTAATAGCTTTCTCCTCTTATTGTAAAGTTTGTTAATGGCTGGGGTCCACCAGACTGGACGTTTGCCCTTTGTGGAAAGAGTCTTGGTTTTATTTGGGATTGCCTGATCCATGCAGTCCTGGAGGTGTTCATAGAAGGCATTTGTAAGGGCTTCAGCTTGGGTTGTGGTTTCCTCTGGCTCAGGGGCCTTGAAGGATACCACACCAGTCTTGAGTAGTCGTTTGCTTTAGAGAAGTTCTTCACTATGGTCTTTTTGCTTGGGGAGGGCGGATGTGGATTTCCAGTGAGATTAGTTTATGATCAGATCTCACCAATGAGGGATATACTTCTGGTGTGGAGCATTTTGTCCCCATGTTTGTGACAATGAGATCTAGTATATTTTCTCCTCTCGTGGGAACAGTGACTAGCTGTTCCATGGCATTTGAATTTATGAACTCCAGGAACCGTTGGGCTAGAAAGTTAGGGCTTGAGTAATGTTTCCAGTCTATATTCGGGTAGTTGAAGTCACCCAATATGATGGTGTTTGGAGATACATTTATACCCTCCGGTGTCTTCAGGAAGGCTGTGTGGGGTTCCGGAGTTTGAGAGGGTGGCCTGTAGCATGCTACAATTTGTAGAGCAGTTTTGCCTATGGTTAGTTGCACCTGGATGGTTTCCGAAGCTTCGTGCATTGCCACCAACCTGGAGGTGTGAGTATCCTTTATGAATATGGATACACCCTCCTTTGTGGTGTGGTCCGGGTTTTGGGGCCGGAACGCATGATATGAGGTAAAACCTAATAGTGCCGGGTGCTCTCAGGAGCCTTGAACCAGGTTTCAGTTACAGCACAGACATCGATGTTCTCCATACTGAGAAGGGCCTCGAGTGCGTGCATTTTGAGATTTAGACTTCTGGCATTGAGCAGCATTACCCTCAGTTTCTTCCCATTTTGTTTTCTAGGGTGGTAGGTTTAGAATTTGACCCTTGCCTAAAAAAAGGCACTATGGGGTGGCAAGAGCCTTAGCCAATATCCGGAATCCCAGGGTGACAGGTGCAAGCCGTCCCTTAAGCAGCGTGGCTTGTCAAGCATGTCATCCCAGGCAGACAGACACTGGATCCCCTTTGAGTGACACCAGACATTAAGCCAATTGTTAAAGCTGATCATCTTGTCTCTATATTGTGGCATCATTCTTGGTGAAGGAAGGATACTGCTCAGGGTTAGGGTCATACCTGCCTGGGCTACATAATCAGAGAGCTCCTCTATGTCTCTTTTCATGTAATCCAGGGAGGTACGTCTCAGGTCGTTCACACCAGCATGGACAATGACTGTGTCATATTTGTACTTGCCGTGGAGTGACCTGAGTGCTTGTGTTATGTGGCGGATTCTAGCGCCCGATAGGCAGCTTACTGTGACCCTCTCCTTGTTCAGCCTGGTGAGTGGGACGTCAGTGTGTCTGACTATGGAGTCACCTATGACAAGTATGTTTGGTGTTGTATTTGGCCTTAAGGGCTGTGACTGCTTTGCACACTGCTTTTGTGGTTTATGTGTTACTTGTGAGGTGTCTTGAGGTAGCAGTTGTTTGGGTGTCTGCTTTGGAGGCCTCTGCTGTTTAGGTAAATTTTTACTCAGAGCCTCCGAGTATGTCTTTGTGTGTTTATGTGTTTGATTCAGTGGAGTGGTAGCATTATGTGAGGCTGGTTTTGTGGTGTGTGTAGTTGCCTTCTCCTCCTGTCTGGTCTTGCCAGTCCTGAGTTGAGAGAGCTCAGCCTCCAGTTTGGCTAAATAGCTGCATCTCTCGCAAGTATTTGTGTTATGTGGGAGGAGGAGAGGGTTGTCTGTGTACATGAGGCAGTTATAACATTGCCTCAAGATTCCCAGATTCACCAGCTGGACCGGAGAGGAGATTGACAACTGACCTTTGGACATGCTAGAATAATATTGGGAAATCCTTAATTGAAAACAAGGGCCAGTGGGGAGTGAGGGTGTAGTGCTTTTAATTTTTAGTGCTGACTTATATAATTGCTTTAGTGAGCAAGTGCCAGGTAACTTGAGTGCAATGTGTTACAAGTAACTAAATGCAAAAACGACAAACAGTAACTTTCTTTCAAGTGAAACAAGGAAATAAGTACAGTAAGCAATGCAGATATCACTAGTGATCCACAGAAGCGCTGAGAAGTTGCGTATTAGGTGGAATTAGCTTCCAGGGAAATAACAAGCAAACAAACAACAAGCATATAAACAAAGCTAGATTCAGTAGGCCTGGATCTAGTCTATGCTAGAGCAAACAAGGTGAACCAATTTCAGTAAGATACAGTTCAAATATTCTCTCGTCTGACCCATATAGATTTGTCTAAACATAATAATCAGCCTGATATACTGCAAAGATTCATAACTAAAAAGATCAGTGGCTTCAAAAAATTTAATTATCAGGACACACTGGTGGCAGTCCTGTGTCTGTACTCAATCACTTATAGACTACTCCATGGGGCCTGTGGCTTGCCTTTTGAACCATGAAAGGTCTGACTCTCTTTGACTTCCTTTTCCTTCAAAGAACAGAGTTCCTTGAATCCCAGGTTAAATTAACTAAACTTTCATTAACAGATAAATAAAGCATGTTGGTGTGATAGATTCATATCCTAGCATACTCCCCAGTACACATCAAGCTGAGTAGCACCCTTGCAACCTTCAAGGTAACCCTAAATAATCAGATGGACAACTTCAAATTCCCTCCTGGTCTATCATGTGTTCTACCTCCGTGAAGCTGGAGGGAATTAGAGGTTATTAGAGGAATGGAGGTTATTGATTAGGCAGGTAATGGTCTGCAGACTGATTTCCTAGTACTTACCTATGAATCTGTGAATTTATATGGGCGGAGTGGCTTGGAAGAATTTGAGGGAGGCACAGTTTTGTCTGTTATGTGACAATGCAATTGAGAAGTCTTCAGATACAGAGGGCTATCACTGATCTATTATATTTGCAAGAAATATAGACATATTTCCAAAGATTGCTGAAGCAAAATATGCACTGTGTGTGGGGAAAAACAGTTCATGTAGTCTTGTATGGAGAATGGGGGAATAAAACCCTAGACACCAGTTTAATCTTATTGTTGCCTCATAGAATAGTCCTTTGAGATAAACTGCCAGAAAGTGGCAGCTATATCAGGCAGTGGCAGTTATGCAAAGATTGAGGGAAAAGAGACACCTGGAATTAAAAACACATTAGATAAGGAAAACAATCACGAAAAAGTGGTTAGAGGAGTAGGTGCCAGATTATCTCTATAAAATTATGAAGAAAGTATGGAAACTGCATGATATTATGTAATACAGAAAGGAGGTGTAGTCGGGCATAAAATGAAAAGGAAGAAAAAAGACGCATAGCCTTAATAGTATGGATGAATATTTTACAATAAATCTTAATGGATTTAAACAGTTAAGAATAAGGCTAGCAACAGTATCATGGATACAAACACAGGCTGTAGATGTGGGTTTCATTTAAGACTTCAGGTTCTTAAATAAACTAGAAAAGGTCAAACTACAGGAAAGTGAATAGATGGTAGGTTTAGTCTTCCAGAGAAGAACTATATTTAGGGGTGATATGTTGGGAAAAAGAGTGAGCTGATGCAGCGGACTCCAGTGAAGAGAGCTACGTTTTCTCCTGTTTCTTAAATCAGCAATCAAAGGATCTTGAATTATGTCACATAATTATTTGAAACCTGATTCACTGGTTTTATTTCGTCAAGACCTAGCATACAGAAGTTAGGACTTGCCCCTCCTCGAAGCAGGACCCATAGTAATAACGGTGGGAATGTTTTTTTTTTTTCAAAGCACTGCTTCAAAAATTGTTTGCAATGTGTTGTAACCTGGCACAACACAACTTGACAATAAAAAATACATCTAAACATCTCTCGCTCTCTGTATATATATATATATATATATATATATATATATATATATATATATATGGGTCTACTTCATATGATCAGACTTTTAAAACATCGAATTTCATACAGCCGATAACATATGATCAAAGTTTGAAAAGTTCAAACACCTGAAAAAAAAAAAGTAAAACAAACCAAAAAATGTTTCCTACACATTTTTGCAGGGCCAAGCCCCCTCACACCCCACACCCCCTGCTATTTAAATATACCAACTCCGAGATCACACTTCAGTGAGTAAAAGGGAAATCTTCCCATTCCATGCTTTACAGAGATCTCAATCAGAACATTTGAAATTTTGAAATTTCGATTATATGGTCTTGGCCATATGAAAGTTGAAGTTTTAAAAGTTCGATCATCTGAATGGGACATTTTATATATATATATATATATATATATATATATATATATATATATATATATATATATATATATATATATATATATATATATATATATAGGACCCCTTCAGTAGATCAATATGGCTGAGACCATATGTTCGAACTTGTAAAAGTTCAATCAGACTGAATGGAGATCTCTGTACAGTGCAGAAAGGGAAGATTTCCCATTCCCACAATGTAGTGCGATCACGGAGTTGGTATATTTAAGTAAGGGGGTGTGGGGGCATAGCCCCCTGCTATAGATGTTTAGTTTTGTGTTTTAATTTATTTGTTTTTACTTCAGTATTCAAACTTTTACGAGTTCGAACATATGGTCTCGACCATATGTGGTTCCAACTTGTAAAAGTTCGATCTACTTAAGTGGAACCATATACATATATATGTATATATATGTATATATATATATATATATATATATATATATATATATATATATATATACACACACACACACACACACACACACACACACACACACACACACACACACACACACACACACACACACACATATACACAGTTTACTATCAAAAGGGTGATCGGACTTTGTTCGATTTACATTAGTCCTAACTCCCAATTCGATATTAGGAAAGAATGAAAAAAATGTTGAAATGCACAACAGAGAATGCACTACAGCATTCGCTGTTGTGAATTTTAACATTTTAATGCAACTCACACTATAGTGGGGATCGGGAAATGTATCCTTTCCCTCAATGTCGTGCGATCTCGGAGTTTGTATATATAAGTAGCAGGGGGATGTAGGGGGTGTGCCCCCCTGCAAAAACGTTCTTTGCTCTGTGTTGCACAGTAGTAGCATATGCAGAAGTGTGGAGAATGTTTGTTTGAAATATGTCAAGTTCGACATTCTCCACTTCCGTGTTTGACTTTTGTGTCAGTCGTTTTTTTCACTCATTTGGTTCGTTCAACCGATAACTCACACAAAGTGCGATCTGATAAATGATAGTAAACCGATACACACACACACACACACACACACACACACACACACACACATATATATATATATATATATATATATATATATATATATATATATATATATATATATATATATATATAGATAGATATCCTGGAGGCACTGCTCAAGTCTGAATAACCAATATAGACCACAACACACACTTAGCACTTTTGTTCCATTTTATTTATTGGAACTTCATCAGAAAATCAGAGTGCTTAAACAATAAACTAATAGTCACACCTTAATTAATCAGCCAATAGTATTGCATATGCAATTAACCATAGATGAAAGGCAATGTACATAGTAACACTATTTTCTTTACTCACACAATAAAATTATGTTATTAAATAAAGTTATGTCATTCAATAAAATCTTATATTTAATATCATGAAACCTTAATTAAGATACCATAAAATGTTATATTTCAACAAACTGTTAATATTGATATACTCATTTAAACTGGGCTTCCTATCTGCCCATAGTAAAATCTACCATTTTAATTCTCTAGTTTCTAACAGTTTATTACAACCATTGGTAAAAGAAAACTCATTAATATGTTCCAACACTGAAAAGTGATACTTCCTAAAACCATCACAAACAATGCTATGTTTACTTGGCTTTGAACACGTTCCCATCTTTAATCACTTTAATATATTCTCTTACCATAATTTTTAAAGGTCTTACACTTTTACCAACATAAATATTATGGCATGTACTACACATTCCTACATATACTATAGTACTACCCAAGCAATTATAGTGACCTTTAGTCTCAAATACCTGATTAATGCGGGGAAACTGCATTATATTGCTGTTACTCATATATCTACACTGTTTATAATAACCACAGGCAAAGGTACCCATTTTAAATATACCTAATTGAACATTGCCTTGTGGATGAAACTCTAACGATTGTTTTTTTTTTACTACAAACTCTGGTCTATCTACAAGAATCTTGCTTGCACCCTGCAAAAACTTTCTTTGCTGTGTGTTGCATTGTAGTAGCATATGCAGAAGTGTGGAGAATGTTTGAAATATGTCGAATTCGACATTCTCCACTTCCGTGTTTGACTTTTGTGTCAGTCTTTATTGTTTTTTTCGCTCATTTGGTTCATTCTACCAATAACTCTCACAAAGTGCAGTCAGACAAATGATAGTAAACTGATACACAAACACACACACACACACACACACACACACACACACACACACACACACACATACACACACACACACATATATATATATATATATATATATATATATATATATATATATATATATATATATTGCTATGTATGAGAATAACTGTTTTTCTGAGTCAAATATAATAAATATTTGAGCTGCACTGAACCCTTATAAAACATACAACAAGTGAACTAAATATTTCTGATTTAATCTGCAATGTGTGTATTTTTAGTGGCATGAAATGATTTGTGAACTTATGACTTATTCTGTGCAATGAGTAAAACAGTATATGACATTTGTAAATGCATTATGCTGAAAAACAATTATATAAATTATATGAAATGTACAGCAGATATGTGAAACTTAAAATACAACTATTCTGTGCTGTGACTACAATATCTGTGACTAGCCCTAGGCCAAACTAAAGGACATAAGAGAGAAACTAGAAAGAAGAAAAACAAACTTAGCCTAATTGCATCTGTTGCTTTTGTATAGAAAGAATATAAGCCAAATAACTCAAATATTTAGTGTGCACATGTGAATGAATATGTGTGTGTGTGTGTGTGTGTGTGTGTGTGTGTTTGTGTGTGTGTGTGTGTGTGTGTGTGTGTGTGATTTTAGATGAGATGGATAGACAGTAAAGGGGAATCAATAATGTGGTACTTCAAGATGTAGAAACCCTAAACTTTCTAATATAATGTTTGTTGTTTACTAAAATTCAGAGCAGTGAATTGTGATATTTCTGAAAGAACATTTTGTAGGTTAGCATCCCTCAGAGTAGTGTATTTGTATGTCCAGTGCTATCCAGCCTATATCAGTCATTATATGTCAGCAATGCTGCCTTCTATGCACCCCAAATATGATTCAGCACACTGTGCGTTGTGCTTTTTGTAGTTTTTGCCAGCTGGATAACAATGCAAGTGAGATTGACACAACAGTTTATTCCAGTCATTTATAGGTTTGAACTGTTTCAGTACTCCTTTTATGCTCATTAATGGGGTTTTGCTATCTGCAAGCATACAACACCCTTGTTGAGACTCTCTGCATAGTGGTGTGTACCTTTTCATGCTTGTTATACATTTATCTCTTCCCTTTACTATGTATTTCTACTCTTTGTTTTTTAACAGATGTGTCATGTTTTGATTTTTTTTCATTACCATAGCTACTTCTATCCAGTATCTTCAAAATCCTCTATCAGTACACAAACAATCATGTCTGAAATATAGTCCACAGAAAACATAATGTTGCAAATGTTTGCTTGTCTCCTTCTGTCCCTCCCCTTTTTAAAATTATATTACATCTTAAAAAGTCCTTCATATCCACTTCTACATGATATGTGTGGGGTCTGCCTTTTTCCCCAGTAAATGGCTCTCATCAAGAGCGCACTGGTGAATCTCTCAAATGTCGCTAGCATTCCAGTCATGTTTCATTTCCATATCATTACTGTAACTCATTTTGTCAGTCTGTCATGACATTGTCATTGTCAAACTTTTCAACAAGAGAACTCATCAGAAAAAAATTAACCAAGTCTCAAGCATTTTCATTTCAGTCCACATATCTGAAAGACAATTAGCAGGAAATAACTCCATTTCTATGTTGTCTTTCTTTTCTAAGGCTACATTAGTACAAATTCACTTGCATCCATTTAAGACTCCATTCATATACATTTCTTCTGGGATCCTTATACAGGCAATAGACATTTTATCACTTCTTCAAGTGCATCATATCCTCTATTTCTTCATTTCCACTTTCTTATTTGATAAATCATGTTATATAATTATCTCCAAATTCTCTTATTCCAACTCTTTAAAATTATTTTCCAACAATGCATCAATTTCTGTGTTAGCAGCAATCTCAGTGATATTAATAATTGTCATTACCACACTGATACCACATTCTACTCATAATGATTTTTATATTTATACCATATTAGACTAGACTTGTGGCCCAAACAATAAACAACATTTCTTTATTTCTTACCATTGAATATTGAAACCCTGAATTGCAGATATTCTAAAACAACTTAGAAACTTTTCTATTAGAAGTCTAAATATACAAATCATGGTTATGTCATACTAGAGTATTATAATAGATTAAGAGTTTCTTGGCATAGAAATTGTATCTGTTCAAACTGGTGCATCATCCAAATCCAGTTAATATTCTGCTGATATCTACTTCAGACAAACATATTGCTTGTATTAAACACTTCTGCTGCTCCTTCTGTTTCTTTCACTTCCGTTCTACTCACAAAGTCACCTGGGTTAGCAAATTCTATATATTTCATTTGCATTACTTTGAAAAAAGAACACATTGACAACTCCTTTAATGCAGACATTGCTTCCTTGGTATTATTCAAACTCAGCACTTCTTTGATGTAAAATGCTTTTAAAAGTGCTGGAAAGATCTACCCATATTTTGTTTTTTTATCATTTGCACTCATTGAGAGCATCCATAGCATCCATAAAATGCAGTCTCTGTTAAAATTTGTATTTGAGTAATTATGATTCATATGCAGTAACTGATTTACTACTGTAAATTTTCTCCTCAGTCACCATAATTATCATAGCACCTTTTTCTTCTTTTCCTATATAGTGCCAAATTGCCAATGCATAACGTTGAGTTTCCCCCTTTAATTTCTCCAAATCTTTTGGGTTTCTAATACTATGGGGGAAGTAGACTCCATTCCTAATTCAAAGTATAACTAATGTTCATTAAATTAGTATTGTTTCAGTCTTTGATGTCACCCACATTTGATGCAAAGCCAAATGATGCAGGTTCTCATCTCCTTTTCCACTCTGCCTGCTTAGTTTTGTCAAACAAAAATATGTTAATTCCCCTTCTCCTTCTAATAGGCAAGCAAGTCTCACATACCTTTTTTAAGCCTTATCTTCTCCTGCACTAATGTATTGAATTGCTGTTTCCATGGTAACCAGTTTCCTCCATCCTGTTTTTTATTTCAGCCATCTGCTATTTAATCTGCATCATGGACACCTGTTGAGCATGGAGAAACAGACTTGTTACACATGAAGAAAATAAATATTCTCAACCCCAGCTACCTTAATATTCTGATACAGCCTTTCAAGAATCCACAAATATGCCGTGAGTCACATTTAACTTATTTATTTATTTATTTATTTATTTATTTATTTATTTATTTATTTATTTCAGTTTGATCACCGGGGAGGTCCACTGGGCTCAGGGAGCCTGTTTTCAGTGGAGGCCCAGGGAGAAAATCTCCGCATTACATAATGTATTCACAGTTACAATCATATTAAAGAAAACACAACTAAAATATCATTTTATGCCATAGAACAAAATAAATTCTTTGGTTACATAGTATCAAAATATATAGGATGGCATTATATAGTGTAGGTGCAGATAAATCATAGTAAAGAACTATTACTATTACTAGTAAAGATCTAAATAACTTATTTCATATTTCTCATTATTTCAATAACATACAGCAAAATAATTTTTAATAATCTGTGAAACACCGCTGTTATGGTTGAAATCCATCTTCATTCTCATCAATGAACATCTATTCCTCTAATTCCATTACCAGATAGGTTGATAATTTTTCTGCCATTGTTTTACCCACCATATTTTCTATTGCTCATGTTGAATTACATTATTGAATCACAAAAAAATGTAATCACTTTTATTAATCATGATATAGGGAGTAAACATATGAAAAATCCAATCAACTCCATGACATTCCCCCCATCATGAGACAGGTAAAATGTTTATGCTTTTTGATTAAGACCCTTGGCTTGATCTAACAATACGTTTTAAGTGGAAGCAAGTAAATAAAAGAACACTGAATGTAATGAAAAGTTTTCATTTTGCAAATAAATGTTCACAGTGTAGAAGCCTGAAGCTGAAGGCCACTGTGTATCTCATTCCCATGTTTCTATGGCGAGAAACTGATAAGAGGAAAATAATAAAATAATAATAATAATATAAAATACTTACTTTCCAATGGCTAAAAGGTAATATTTTCTGAAAGCATTTAAGTTGTTTTCTATAACTGGCAAAGGAATAAATAGAAGACAAAAATACTCAGCAAATGCACAGGCTGTGACATGCATCTTAGCATGGATAACCTTAATTATATGACAATTAAAGCCTATGAGTGTAGCTGTCATTCTGGGACAAGTGTTCATATTAGGAGGGTTAAATTTCATTATTTGAAGATGTACATAACTTTGCCTGTTTGTATTAAGTTAATAAATTATGGAGATGTCTTGGGGTGTGTTTGTCTTTTTTTCAGAGTTTTCGTTAAAACAAAACGTATAAACATAGATTCAAATGGCTATGAGAAGAAACAACTGTATAAAATATCAACTTGCCAAACACCTGGCATATGCATGTAATACAAAAGCTGAAATGGGACATTTTTAAAAAGCTGTTATGCATAACAGGAGGGAATAAAAACTTCTTATCAAAATGGTAGATTTTTCCATATTATCATTGAATGTGAATAGTGTCACAGGTATATAGAAAATAGAAAGAGTGGTGAACTATATTAAGTAATGCAGAGTGAAAATAGCTGTGCTAAAAAAAGAATTCAGGATGGTTATTAAGTGGAACAATGGGGACAAAGGAAAAGAGAGTACTTATATTAATTGAAAGATGAGCTTTAATACTGATCAAAGAAGGAAAAACAATAATAATGTCAGAATTGTAGTAGTAAGGGGCTACTGGTGATGGAGGAGAATTAAGCTGAGATTTATTTATATTCTATCCATTGGAGCTTAAGAGGATTCTGGGAGAAATAATTGGCATTCAACAGGGAATATTGCTTATACTTGGGGACTGGAATTTGATTTCCAACAGTGAAGATGTATCTGAGGCACCTAGAAGGGAAAAATATAGCAAAAGAGGCTAGATCTTTGAAGAAATGTATGAAAATATTTGGTATAGAAAATGTAAATTCAGTAGTACGAGCTCAGAGAGCATCTTCACATTATTCCCATAGGTACAAAAACTGGGCAAGGCTAGACAGAAATTATATTTTACAGGAACGTGCATTTATTTGAAAGTATTTATATGCATCAAATAACTATTTCAGATCATGCTACAATAATAACTAAAATAAAAATGCAAAGTAGTAAAATAAAAATGAGAGACTGGCTCTTTCCTAACCCTCTGCTAAGCAGAGAAGAATTTTAGGAATGGGTATTTTCAATTATTTGGGAATTATTATGGAAGATAGGGAAGTAAATACTGTGAGAAGAAATAGCCAGGGAATTGTTATGGCTAGGCTTGTATAGGCCATAGGACCAATAGCCTAGTACCAATCTATGAACCTATAAGGACATTTCTTCAGAAAATATGGCTAGGGAGTTGGATAAAATGAAACTGGAGTTTCAAAATGGACTAGAAATAAAGGAAAAAGAGATATGGTTAAGAAGTAACATTAGTTATTCAGAGGGAATGACAAAGGATAATGTATTGCAGAATAGGAGAGACCTCACAGAACAAGAAGAGGCACAACTGCAGACTGCTATAGAGGAAATAAGAGACCACCTAAATAATATGCATGAGTTCAGAAAGATTGCTATTAAGTATAACTCCAAAGGATAAAAGCTTTTAGCATAATGGGTCATGCAACAGAAAGTAGAAAGGGCTGTTGCCACACTTAGAGACCCTATAACAAGAAAAATAACCAAGGGTTCTGTAGAGGTATTAGAAATATTTCAGAAATTTTGTGAACATTTGTCTAAAGTATAGCAATATGGAATTCAAGAAAAAGTACAAATGGAAATGTTTATGGAATAATTAAATATGCCAAAGTTAGAGGTAGATGAGGCTCAATTATCAACAGTTAGGATTGAAGGAGATTACACAAAAAAGTCTATAACCAATATAGAGGAATGTTTCCAGGAATAGTTGGCATTCTTGTGTAGGTTTGGAAGCAAAGAGGGAAGAAAGTGACAACGATGTGGGAGATTTCATTTAACAGTGTTTTAGTAGGAGAAACACTAACATTCTGGAAAAAAGCTGTGGCGGCTTAATGCCTAAAGATGATCAACACCTATCAAATCCAGCCTCATATAGAACCATTTTGATACTAAATCATGATAATAAAGTGTTTATGTCTTTAATGGCTAAAATAATGCTAAATGTGATACCACTTTTAATGTTAAATGTGATACCAAAATTGATGGGTATACATCAATGTGTTTTTCTGGAGGGGAGGCAAACATTTGACAGAATGGTGCTAATCCAGAGGGAAGCAGAATTAAGAAAAAAACTACTGTCATTGCTGGGTCTTGATGCAGAGAAAGGTTGTTGTTGTTTGTCTTTCGGCTTTTCCCAGTTAGGGGTCGCCACAGCAGAACTCCGGTCCGCTAATGATTGGCAGTAGATTTTCATGAACACCAAGGTGCCAGCAAGATGTTTAACCTTCAACGAAGGCATGCCCATTTATGCATGTCTTTCGAATGCCCACCCAACCACGGGGAGGACATGCAGACTCTACACAGAAGGCACTCACTGCACTCCAGCTGAGAATCAAATGGGAGAACCTCTTGCTGTGAGGCAACAATGCTACCACTGCACCACCGCGGATATAAAGGGAAAACCTATAAATCGAAGTGGGAAGGTATGATGATGAAACAGAGGTGAAGATCAAGAAATGAGAGAATGGGATTTTGGATGGAGATCTTTAAGTAGAATAATAATAGCAATAAAACATATTACATTCATAAAGTAGCAGAAAATATTATAAGAACTATGCCAACACAGGAATGTGAAAAGAGATTCTGCAGATAGGGATGACTGCAATTAGGGGTAGACATAACAAGCATATTGGAGCTGGAATTTACTGGAGAAAACTGGCAAAGGAACCAAGGTATTGGGAGCAAATAATTATAGGGGGAAGGTAAAAGAAACTAAAGAAGCCAAAAATACATTTGGACTGCAGGCTAAAGATTACCTTCCCTATCAACGACTGATATCAGAGTACAGGCAAAGAGAAATGGATAGGGGAATCCTGAGTGAAAGACCATCAGTGGTAGAGTTTTCAGTATAATTGAGAACAGAAGCTGTTGTTAAAACATGGATAATTAGTAGCACATATAAAATATTGTATGATAACTATAATAATCAATCTAGATCAAGCTAGTATACAGCTCAGCAAGCTCCTGCCTGGTGCCCTGCAGAGTTGTACAGCAGCAGAGAGACAAAAGAGAGACTTTGGAGTGATTAAGTATCATTTTCTGCATTTTCTTGCTGCCTTTAGCTAATTCCGCCTAAAACACCAATTTTCTAGAGTTTTTTTGATTTAAAAATCTTGTTTCAGCTACATATTGTTCTTATTTTACTGCCTGCACTTTAACAAATTCATTTTTGTGTTTAAATTACCTGTTTAACTGTTGTAGGCCACACACTCAAGTGTGATAGCCATTTCTGTGTATTTAAAGTGTTTTTTTTGTTTGTATCTGCTTTATTTTCTGAAATATATATATATATATATATATATATATATATATATATATATATATATATATATATATATATATATACTTGTTTTCCTGCCTTTCTAAGCTAGTATAGTCCAGTTTTCAGGTTAGTGCTGAATTCAGGGCAGTGTTACACGTTTCTGTGTTTGCCCTTTGTTTGCCCATACCTTACTTGGCTAGAAGGAAGTTTCTCTTTTCACTGTGAGAGAGGAAGCTTTGAGCAGCCTATCTGTCCCTGGAAGAGTGGTTGATGCCCAGAAATAAGTAGTTTATTGGCCATTTTGGGCTAATTTCTATCTCTTTCATTTCCCTGCTATAAAACCCACATTTGCGAGGGTTTTGCGCTAGTATACAGCTCAGCAAGCTCCTGCCTGGTGCCCTGTAGAGTTCTACAGCAGCAGAGAGACAAAAGAGAGACTTTGGACTGATTAAGTATAATTTTTCTGCATTTTCTTGCTGCCTTTAGCTAATTCCACCTAAAACACCATTTTCTAGAGTTTCTGTGATTTAAAAAGCTTGTTTCAGCTACATATTGTACTTATTTTACTGTCTGCACTTTAACAAAGTCGTTTTTGTGTTTAAATTTCCTGAAATTTGTAGTTTATTGGCCATTTTGGGCTAATTTCTATCTCTTTCATTTCCCTGCTATAAAACCCGCATTTGTGCCAGTTAGCTAGGGTATAACTATTCTCGGCACCACAAAGTCTACTCTTCAATTTTTCCCTTGGAACTAGATAAACTTTCAACTTAAGCTCTCAAACCATTCACTTCTCATCCAGGTACTTGCTCAAAACTCATAGCAAGCACTAATAAACCTAAGCACCAGACGCCCCCATACTGTAGAGAAGGACAAGGCTCTCTATTTGACCTTACCAGCCAATCAGTAAAACATTTCACTGTACCTATACATGCATGTCCAATGGGCAGTTTCAGGTGTACTCTCTGGTCCAACTGGTGAATCTGGGCATTTTGAGGCAATGTTACAATTGCCTCATGCACACAGACAACCCTGTCCTCCTTCCACCAAACACTAATACATGCAAGAGATACAATTATACAGCCAAACTGGAGGCTAAGCTCTCTCATCCCAAGACTGGACAAGGCAGTCAAGAGGAGAAGGGAATTACTTGCACCATACCACCAGTCTCACATAGACCTATGAAACCAGCACTAGCAAAAAACACACATAAATACACAAAAACATACTCGGAGGCTCTAAATAAAAATCTCCAGAAGCAACAGAGACCTCCAAAGCAGACATCCAAGCAACCTCCACCCCCCAACACAAACCATTAATCACATACTTCACAAAACCAGTGTGCCACACAATCACATCCCTTAAGGCAAAATAACATACTCATCACACTTGTAATAGGTGACTCTATAGTCTGGCACACTGACGTCCCACTCACTAGGCTGAACAAGGAGAAGATTACTGTTAGCTGCCTGTCAGGTGCCAGGATCCGCCTCATAACACAAGCACTCAGGTCACTCCAGAACAAATACAAATATGACTCTGTCAT
Organism: Protopterus annectens; assembly: GCF_019279795.1. Taxonomy (NCBI): domain Eukaryota; kingdom Metazoa; phylum Chordata; order Ceratodontiformes; family Protopteridae; genus Protopterus; species Protopterus annectens. The sequence continues at coordinate 1,797,682,838 of NC_056737.1, forward strand.
TGTCCATGTTGGTGTGAATGACCTGAGCCATACCTCCCTGGACTACATGAAAAGAGACATGGAGGAGCTCCCTGATCATGTAGCCCAGGCCGGTATGACCCTGACCCTAAGTAGCATCCTGCCCTCACCAAGAATGATACCACATTATAGAGAAAAAAATTATCAATTTCAACAATTGGCTAAGCTTCTGGTGTCATTCAAAGGGGATCCAGTGTCTGTCAGTTTGGAATGACATGCTCGACAAGCCATGTTGCTTTGCTAGAGACGGCTTGCACCTGTTACCCTTAGGCTTTTGAATACTGGCCAAGGATCTTGCCAGCCCATAGTGCCTTTTTTAGGCAAGGCTCAAAAGACAAACCCACCACCATAAATAGCACAAGTAACAAAAAACTGAGGGTAATGCTACTCAATGCCAGAAGTCTAAACCTCAAAATGCACACATTCAAGGCACTCCTCAGTATGGAGAAAATCAATATATGTGCAGTAACAGAAACCTGGTTTAAGGCTCCAGAGTGCACCTCAGCACTACCATGCTACAACTCATACCATACATTTTGGCCACAAAACCTGGACCGAAATACAAAAGGCGGGGGAGTATCCATATTCATCAAGGATACCCACACCTCCAGGTTAGTGGCACAGCACAATGTTTCAGAGCTCATCCACGTGCAACTAACAATGGGCAAAACTGCTATTCAACGTATAGCTTGCTACAGATCACCCACCATGTCCCAGGACCCCCAGTCTGCATTCTTGGAAACACTGGGAAACATAAAGGTCCTACCAAACACCCTAATAGTGTGTGATTTCAATAACCCAAACATTAACTGGGAGAATTACTCAAGTGCAAACTCCTTTGCCGAACATTTTATAGAATTTATAAACTCAAACACCCTGGATCAACTGGTCAACACCCCTACCAGAGGTGACAACATATTGGACATGGTCATCACCAACATGGGCGACCGGTATTCCACACCAGAGGCCAACCCCTCACTGATTAGATCTGATCATAAACTAATCACTCTGAATATCCACATTCCACCACCACTCCTGGTCAAAGAAACCACCATGAAAAAATTTCCAAAAGCAAACTTCACATTACTTAAGACCAAGGTGAGAAGTTTCAAAGCCCCCATGCTAAAGGATAACACTGTCCAAGCTGCAAAATCCGTTACTAATGCACTCTATGGGCACCTAAAGAATGCATGGATCATGCTATCCTAAACAAAACCAAGACTCACTCCTCCAAGAAAAGTAAACCACTCTGGTGGACCTCTTCCATAAACAAGCTATACAATAGAAGGAGGAAACTAGTACAGAAAAGAGTAAAATCCCAAGAAGGGAAGACATCCCTAATCAGTATCAGCAAGAAACTACTTTCCCTCATAAAATCATCCAAAGCTAGCTTCGAGAGAAAAGCTGTCATGGACTCCAAAGATAACCACAAGGCATTCTTTAGCTATGTCAAGAATCTAAGTGGCAATTCTCAGATCTGCTTGGAGTTAGTGCAGAATGGCACAAAATACACTAAACTGACTGATATAGCCAACATCCTGGCAGACAGGCTCAGTGCAAACTTCACCCCCTCTCACCCCCAAAAGGGCCCATAACTATACCAGAAGAATGTAGTGCCCCTGAAATCACAGACACTCAGGTTAAAACAGTCCTCTCCAAAGCTAAAAACACAGCATCAGTGGGACTGGACGGTGTCCTAGGCTGCATCCTACATGAGCTCAAAGATGAACTAACCCCTCACCTAAACACACTGTTTAGACTCAGCCTCTCTACAGGCTACATGCCCACAGAGTGGCACACAGCAATGGTTATTCCACTCCACAAAGGTGGAGCCACAACGGACCCTGGGAACTATCGACCTATAAGCCTGACTAGCTTGGTCTGCAAATCTATGGAGCACATCATCATGGTTCTCATTACCAGAGACATTGGGAACCTCCAAACACTGGACCCTACCCAGTTTGGCTTTGTTAAGGGCAGATCATGCCTCCTAAACCTAGTGGACTTCTTTGAGACAGTTACCAAGGCTATAGATGAGGGAAAGGTGGTCCAAACACCCTACCCAGACCTCACAAAGGCCTTCAACACCATTCCCCACTCAGGTATTATAGACAAGCTCACCAGCCTGAACATAAACCCCTACATCACGAGATGGGTTGCCAACTGGCTCATGGAAAAAAAACATATGG
>NC_056737.1:1797690044-1797730982 GCF_019279795.1 Protopterus annectens
CTGCAACAGGTGGTGGAGGGACAGCAGTCCTCCTATGAGTAACCTTGTCAATCTGTCTTTGTAGGACCTCACCAGCTCTTTGGCTATGGCCACTGTCTAGACTCACTGATGCCATATTTCTCACACTGTCCTCATCTATGTCAACACCCTCTGACTGTCCCATATCTGTGGCCTCTGTGGACTGGGTATGTGCAGGCATACTAACTGTGTTTTGTGACCATTGGGGCAGAAGAGGGATGCCAACCTCTGCGACAGATTCAGCCCCCTGACAACCCCACCTGTCCCTCACTATGGCCATCATCATCATCAGAGTCTGAGGAGACACTGACATCAGGTTGTGAGAGGGACAGACTCCAACCCACCCATTCACCTGTGAGAAGCAAGACAAAAGCAGTACATTACTACCTGCAGTATTATGTATGGTAATCCACACAGACTCATACAGATGAGGTTTCACAACTGCATTACCAGTCCCACATCTCCTTACCTCCACTACCATGCACAACAGACAACCTCACACCAAACATACACAGACAAGTCCAGGCCTTTACAGCATGCACTTCAGCCACATTCAGTTAAATTTGCCAGCACAATCCGCCTGTATGATATGCAATATGACACTATACGTGATAGTACTGCACATAAAACCCAGCGCACTTATCTTGAGAATGATATGCCTGTACCAGTGTCACTGCCTCAGGTGTGTACCATCTCCCTTTTCTGTTTGAACAGACATTTTGGTGTAATTGTGTCATGTATAGGAGGCTGTGTAACCACTCATAGCTATAAGTGCAAATGTGTTAATGGTCATTGAAATACACATCTGCAATTACCGGGTCTATGAACCATAATTAACTTTTCCAGAATGGAACATACAAATATTCTAACATGGCTAAGCACAAGATTTGTACATATGGCAAGTTTGGCAGCCCTTAACTTTCATAGGGTATATATGATCCTTAGAAAATAGTATCACACTTACAAGGTACAGGATCACGAACTTGGGCCACACCTGACAGACCTATGAAAAGGTGAGGTAAAGTTATTGTCAGCACCACCAAATGTTGCAGCACTGCAAGGTAATAGGTGCATATATCCACATGTGCAGTACCTACTGTGATAATGGCTATATTGCTGACATTCTGAGTATGTGTGCACAACTGTGTGTAAACCACAACCCCCCCAATGCAAATAGACATGACACTAATGTACTAGTATGTACAGCCTGCCACAATGACTGATACAGTATTACACTGGTGAACACAGTAAGCTTACCTGGATGCTCCTCTGCTATGGAGACAGTGGCTCCCACCTCCATGATGTATGGTCTGCTGGATGCCTGGAAGTAATCAGGTGTTCCTAGGTTCACGAGGAATGCTTCTGTGACTGAAAGTGGTAGTTCCATCACAGGCCCTCCACCAGTGGTAGCACAATCCCTGGCTACAGCAGCTGCCCTTTGTCATGCAAGATTCAGCATGTCTATGGCTCAGTGTCAGACCTGCTCATTGATCCTATCCTGTTGGCCAGTCTGATTAACATCCTGCACAAGGTCTGCCCACAATGCTGCCCACTGTTTCTGATTATGCCTCCCGCTGGACAACAAGATCTTATGGTGCTGTCTCAGTCTATCCAGTATATTATGTCATTCTCAGCACGTGAGAAGGGGGAATGTCTGCTGCAGTACATGGTTCCTGAAAGACAACAAAAGGAGAACACATTACAGGATCAGATACATGGACATCCACTATGTACAGATCCAGTACACCCATAATGACTTGCACTATGCATTGCTCCCTCACACGTCATATCCCACAATCTGGCAACACACTACATGTGTGGATACCACCAAGATAGTGGCAATACTGGGGTATGGCCGTGTGTGCTGTGACAGATTCTGCTGTATATTCTGACACCCAGCACTGCAGTCTACTGTAGTAATTCCCCTATGGGAAAATTCCCTCTAATATGTCATACGGCCACTGACAGACAAATAGCAGCATGCTATTACAACTATATGTGGACAGTGCAGCAACACCAGTGTGCCACAATGACAGAAAACAATGCACACCTACTGTAGTATATATTCCCTGTAGGCATCATATCTCCCAACTATACAGATGTTTGTAGAATACGGAAATCAAATAAACACTATTAGGTGCCTGAAGGAAGACACACACTCAGTAAGCTATAATACGACCTGTTTTAATAGGCAATAACACTCCAACAAACGGACAGATCAAAATGACAAACGGATCAAGCGCTTTCATCCACCTAGCATGTGGACTTCATCAGAATCAATAATACAATTACCAAAGGCTAATTTATACTTTTTTTGGCGCCACTGCAGAAAAAACATTTAAAAAGATTTAAAAAGATACAACCTATATATTACCAAAATGTTACATTATACATATTCAAATCCAATGCACTAAAAATCCCATTAGTGCTTTAATAATAAAAAATCTAATAGATTGTTAACCTGCCCTTTGCAACAGATCCATAAATAATAATTTTCATAAAAATATAAATGAATGTAAAATAATATAAAAATAGACACACATACAATAATATCATTACATATTAGATGAAATAGACTTCATATGTAGTCTGTTTAGTACTAGGGGATATCCGACTAAGCTAATGAATGAGATAAAAACATATGTGATAGGGGAATGGGGGAAAAAAATGTCCCCAGTTTTCGGTAAACCCCTTACAAATAGTATTGTAAAGAATGAATGCGCTATTGAATACAAACAAGCATGTATATTGGAATATACCCCTCAGGTCTCACAAATAAAACAAATTCTAAATCGACATTGGAATATACTTACAGTAGATAGTGTATTATAAGAACTAGTAGGGGATGCACCCATTTTTGTTTACAAAATGGGAACTAATATGCAGTCTATCTTTGAGAGGAACAATAGGGTAGAATGCATGAGTACACAGCATAAGGGAACAAGAAAATGTGGATGTTGTAGATATTGTCAAGTTATACTAGAAGAAGCAGGGATCATCTTAGAGAAGATTAACAGGACCAGAATTACCTTTAGTAGAGGTAATTGCAATACTAAAAAAATCATATATATGGCCAAATGTTCAGTTTGTACCAGTTTTTACATTGGGAAAACTGAACGAATGTTCAAGAGACTAATTTATGACCATCTATATGCTATCAGAAAAAAAGACAGTACGAACACGCTCTATCGACATATAGAGGCTACAGATAATAGCCATAGATTCAAATTTGCCATCTTAGAACAAACAAAAATGAACAGTAGAGGAGGAAATATAAAAGTACACTTGGCTGAGAAAGAAGTGAGATGGCAAATTCTAACTGACGCATCCACTTCACTGGGATTAAATGATTATATTACTATCAAACCCATCTTACAAAAGTTAAAATAAGGGATAGACATGCATATGTTCACATGCATATATATCATACATATCATCTTTATTATGTGACTGTATATTAAATGAAAGGGCATAGATTCTTCACATCATTATAACAGATATAATTGGTAGGCACAGGAAGAATAATTACAGGATATATAATATCATGAATTATATCAATCCAGTCTTTGGACATATATCTAGCAACTGCTGTAGATATGTGCAACAACTATCCTAGGTCATCTTGAGGCCTTTTATAAGCACATAATCGACATTTTAATCTAATTGTATGTATAGCTTATAAACAAAATAAAACTATTTCCATAGGACATTAATTTTATACATTTACATATATACACATATTTTATATAATTATTGTATGTGTATCTATTTTTATATTATTTTACATTAATTTATATTTTTATGAAAATTATTATTTATGGATTAGTTGCAAAAGCCAGGTTAACAATCTATTAGATTTTTTATTATTAAAGCACTAATGGGATTTTTAGTGCATTGGATTTGAATATGTATAATGTAACATTTTGGTAATATATAGATTGTATATTTTTAAATCTTTTTAAATGGTTTTTCTGCAGTGGCGCCAAAAAAAGTATAAATTAGCCTTTGGTAATTGTATTATTGATTCTGATGAAGTCCACATGCTTGGTAGATGAAAGCACTTGATTCGTTTGTCATTTTGATCTGTCCGTTTGTTGGAGTGTTATTGCCTATTAAAACAGGTTGTATTATAGCTTACTGAGTGTGTCTTCCTTCAGGCACCTAATAGCGTTTATTTGATTTCCGTTGTTGCAGTTTCCAACACTATCGTTTCGATGACGTTTGTAGAATGTCAAGATGTTTGCCTCATAGTTTTGGTCAGTTTCACACAAACCTGTGGATGTCTGAAAAATGGTTGCCCAATCCTTAATGGTCAATGTCAGAAAATAAAGACAGACATCTGAGTTTCACACGTCATACTCTTCAGAACACAGTTATGAAACTGTAATATCTGTTCTATTCACATTCTTACTTTGTACGAGCAATATTTAAACACTGTCGCTGAATTTGGGTCTTTTTTCCCCCATTAATTATGGCTTTGTTCTGATTCCATGCTATAAGACGTTGACAGGTATGTTAGGTATAGCTGTCAACCACACAGGGACAAATGTCAAGAGCAACAGGGTCATAGCCAGAGTACATCAGGGACATTCAGGGACACTTTTAATATGTTAGAACTATTTATGTGGGACAGTGACTAAATGAGAGGAGGATGATTACAATACATCACTTGATGTTACAGAACTATACACCCTTACTTATTGTCACTATGTATTATGTATAATCCACTAGCTTTTCTTCAACTGTCAACTATTGTAGAAGGGATTGAAAGGGACAGAGCTATCATGTGATTGAAAATTAGGGACAGTTGAGAGGCATTCCTGTAGGTGTAGGACAGCAGAGTATCAGTGACATGTCATTACCATAAATCTAAGACAGGCTTATTGTTGTGATCTCTATTCCCCATACTTTCATCCTCCCATGTGCATCCTGTTATTTGGATAAATCCATTATATACCTGGTGGAGTGCAAAACCCCTTTGTTGAACTTTGCTTCTGGTAATCTTTTGAAAATATGCTCTCTGTGTGAGTTAAGTCTCATACAGACTTGTTCCTATAACCAGCTACTTGCCTTTTTAAGGTACTGCTCATTAGCAGGTAATTGCCTCTGCATCAATCTGTGTCTTATAATTGCTAATTGTAGCCAACACACCTAAATTGCACTATTATTGGCCAATGACATGCCACCACAGTGCAATATATAAGGCCTTCATGTGGATCTGGGCGCCTTTCTTAGTTGTAAGTTGGATATTACTGAGGTGTGGAGACTACAGCATCACATATGGTAGGTACCTTAACTGTCAACTGTAGAGATTTAGGGGGAATGTCCACAGTTTAGCCTCATATGTGTTATCAGTGTCCCATGACATTGTGGTCATCTGGCAGTTCACTGGCAAACATTGTGGGTTGAGTTCAGTAGGGAAAGGGGCACATTTGACTGTCAGACTTCATACCCATCAAAATATGCATGCTAATGCAATAGTTGTTATTCTATCAACTTACTCCCTGGGATTCATTAAACTAAAATCTCCATGCAGGAACAGTGTAGCCACTCCTGCATGGAATATGGCCGCTGAGCGATTCAGGAAAAGGCTGATCTGACGTGCACGAGCCTGCCAACACTGTTCCTGCATGGAAAGCCATGCAGAATGCTTAATACCTTATTTGCTGGTAAAACTATGCAAATGAGGTGAATTAGTGATTCAGGAAGCAGGCAGGCATCCATGCAGGAACAGTGCTAGTTGTAGAAATGTGTTCGGTTACTAACCGAACACATTTCTGTAAATAAAATGGAGGCATGACAGCTCAAATAAAAGCATGTATTATAAACTTTAGGCATGCCAATGGCTGAATATATGGCCACTGGCATGGAAAAGTGTTTAATTTAATACAAAAATCAAAGTATTTTTTGGGCCGATCTCGGCCATTTAAGTATAGGGCAGCGGTGCACATACGGGATTGTGCAGAAAATAAAAAAAATATTAAAACAAATTTTAGGGGAAATCTGCATTTTGCCATTATAGTCAATGGCATGTAGAATCAAAACCTTACCAGGAAACACTGGTTGTCAAGGGGAAAGGCTCTGTGTCAGAGCAGTAACTATGGACTAACTCAGTGGAGTATACAAATGAGGGGAAATTTACTAAATCACAAAATATTCTAAGTCCACACACTGCACCTAACTGTGTAGGTGTTAGAACAGGATAGTGTAGGCAGGAGGAACAGCTAACATGAAAAGGGGATATGTCATGCTTGCTGTAAGCACGTTGGAGCTCCATTGCCTAGGTTTGTGCTTAGCTAAGCAAGGGGGTGTGTTTGAGGCTGTAATGTCTTACTCCATGAAATGAAGACTGTGTTCACATTCAGGGGAGGGTCATTTCTGCTAAAATGTGTTTACCTTAGTTAAACCGGTGTGTGCTGTGTGCATTGGGACTTAACCAAAAAAATGGAAATAGCAGCACTGTTTACATTAAGGCAGCATATTAGGGGCAGAAATGGGAAATAAAAATAAAAAGAGCTGGCAGGTAGAATGTCTCAAAGTCAGCCAATTACACAGGCAGCATCTGCACACCACTATAAACTATGCAAACACTTTCCAGTCTGTTTTTTCACACAAACATTGCATCATAGGTGTACACATACAGGGGAAATTTTAACTGACAAATCTAGCAAAAAATGTTAGAGGCTGCTGTCACTTTGATCTATCAGTATGTGCAAGAGGCCAAGGGTGCTGCGGAAGATAATGCTGACAACCCACTCAGACTGAGGAAGAGGAGAATAGTGTTCAGACCCAGGGTAACGTAACAGGGGCTACATGATCTGGAGATAGTAGAGCGATACAGGGTGGACTGGGACATACTTCAGCAACACATTGAGCTGTGCCAGCCTTGCCTCAGACCCAGAACCAACAGAGGGAACCCATCCCAGTGGATACCAAGGTATGTGTAGCCTTAAGAATACTAGTTACAGGTACTTTCCAAAGACCAACTGGGGATATCATGGGGATCTCATAGGTATCTGCATCCAGGATACTCCACCAGTTTCTGGATGCCATGCGACCACATGCAGTTGAGCACATTTACTTCCCCAGCACCCGTGAGGAGAGGACCAGCAATATGCATCTCTTCCACCATGTAGCAGAATACCTGGAGGTACTGGGTGCCATAGACTGCATGCACATCCACATCAAATCATCACCCAGTGACTGGGGTAGAGTCTACCTAAACCACAAGGGGTTCCACTCCCATCAACTGCCAGGTCGTGTGAGATACTCAGGGCATTATCATGAATGTGTGTGCTGGCAGCCCTGGAAGCTATCATGACTCCTACATATGGCATTCATCACAGCAGTACCAGGCATTTGCCAGTGGGGACATCCCATATGGCTATCTGGTGCGGGAGTCTGGTTACATACTGGAGCCATGGCTGATGACACCCATTAGAAATGCACACACACCCACACATGAATGCCATAATGAGGCACATGCACAAACCAGGATCATTATAGGGCATGTGTTTGGGATGCTCAAGTCACAGTTCCACTACCTTGACATATCTGGTGGAGCCTTGCAGTACACTCTAGCTACATATGCACACATGTCCATAGTATGTGCCATGCTTCACAATATGATCCTCTGGAAACAGCTGCAGCAGGAACAAAATAAGGAAGGGCCACACAGCCCCCCACCATTGTCAAGTTCTTCACAGGCACAGAGGGACTCGGAGGAGGAACATCCTGAGCCTGCCCCTGTAGGCAGACGGAGACATGCCCAGTATGCCCTGTCTTTGGCAAAGAGGCAATGCATAGCACATACACTGATGCTATAGGGCCCAAGGGACTGATATCTCTCTCTGACTTGCACACACAGTAAAATGGATGCCACACATCATGCCACCTATACCTTACCATGTATAGGCAGTGTACTGCGTACATCCGAAATAGTCAGCCCTCAAGCACCGTTCTCACAACTGCCTCAGGCACAAGATAAGTCAGTCTTCTAAATAATAAATGAATGGAGTAGAATGTTCTGATAGCATATCTGTGGTATTGATGCGTACATGTAAGGGAATGGGGTGGCTTACTGGGATAGCAGCAGACAACCATCAGCTATGTGGGACAGCAGGAAGTGTATGCCCAGTACTGGCCTACCCACACTATGCAGTACCACCCTAGTTGACAAATACCACTGCAGTATATGTGGTGAGCCAAATAACTGGGGGGTCATAGGTCACATGCATGGATGTCAAAGTGGGGGTCCCATACTCACCCCCAGACTCACCCAGCAGATCAGCTATAGAAAGCCATACAGAAATGTCTGGCAAAGGCCCCCACATGGCGACATCCATGAAATTCCCATCTACAGACTTACACAGTGATATCACAGCAGGTCTGGCAGTGGCAGTGGCAGTATGGGTCTGAAAGGTAAGAAGTTTGAAACCAAAAATATTTATGCCAGAACAATCTGACTTGTGGTCAATACTGCTATGCCTGTAGTCTCAAAGATAGGGCACACCATTATGCTAAATGGGACCAAATTGTTAAGCAAATATCAGAACAGTCTGCGCAAATGCATATTGTGAACAGATGTGTCACCCCCCACCCAAAGTCCCATAGAAATGCAGTAACATGCCCCTAGCATTAAGCAGCATCCAGATGTCAACTAGAATGATGGCTTAACATGGACAGAAAGCAGTTGTCAGTAACACCCAGTCAACTTACTGGTGCCATCCCAGGGGTGTCCACTGCCTGGCAGCCCAGTAACATTTGATCATCAGAATGCACTGCATTGCTGCAGATGGCCTGCATCTGTTACACCTGGCCTACAGGCCTCTGGCAAATGCCCATGCCTCACCTACAGTGCCCTGTTAGGGATTGTCTAGGTGTTCATAACACCAACATAACACAGTCTACAAAATGCAAAGAAAGGCCATGCTGCTAACTGCTAAGAGCAAACTTGCCAGCCTCAGAGAGCCAGAAATCTGGACAAAGCCATAGATAATTGGGTAATAAAGGTCCAAAGAGAAGGACAATTTTGAAATACTGTTCTAATAATGTTAGGAAGTTGATGGAATAATTGTATTAGCATAGAATGTCTGAAGGGTATGAAGTTTGAAACTACAATGTCAACTGTCAGTAATATCTGACTTCAACCCTGAGTGACTTGCAAAATACTTTTCCTTGAAAACCACACTCCTTTGGATAACCAACCAGATATATGAGTCATGAATCTGGACATTCCGTGATACTCTGTACAGTCGACAGGCAGGGCTAGAGTTTAAACATGAGAATGCACTCATTGTAGGCAATCCTAACCCTGAAAGATGGCGACATGTCTGCACCCACAGAACCTTGGCCCACAGCCATGGGGAGTAACACACCCTTCCCTGATTACTCATCCTATGCAACATCCTGACCCAAAAATTTGGCCAGCTAAGCCAAATGAGATGGGCCGTACATATATGTGAGACACACACACACACACACACACACCTCCAGGCTGGTCAAACAGTCTGGCACACACAACACCCTCAAAGTGCAGTCAATCTTTGAGAAGACACCTATGCAAAATACTGATAGCTAGAGGCCAACACGTCTGACCCAGGGCACCCCCACACACCTTATCCCCTACAAATCTATCTGGAGTCTGCCTGTCACCCTGATCCTGCCTGACTTATATTACCCAACCGTGGACTGAAAATCAGACCATTCCAGAACAGAAATGCATAGAGATTCCACCATTGTAATATATCACCAAGGTGCTAAACCATTTCCACAGCTCCAGCAGTCAACTGGTTGTAGGCACACCTCTCAACAGGGTGGATTGTGCAAGAATGCCTAGCATTTGGTGCATAATATTGGTGTGTGCATCATCCATCCTGTATTCCTCTGGTAAATCACTGTGCTGACCTGTGGAGGAATGTCACGAGGCACTGAAACAATACATGACAGTATCAAACATCATATATGTCAGACGCCTGCTAAAACAAACCCTGTAACCCTAGCAACCCATACATTACTAAGAAAAATAGAAACAATTGCGTATGTCCCATTGTCTCTGCATTTTCTCCAAATATTCTGCAACAACAGGCTGAGAGGTATGGCTGTAGTACAAAACAAACTGGACTGAAGTACAACAATCCCTGTAATGGAGTCTCACATTTACTATAGAAGGTCACACTGGGCATGCCCATACACTTAGAGAACTGTCAGTAGGATCTAGGAATTAACAGACTTTTCCCTCCCAGTAAACTTCCCATTGCCTTACTTTAGCAGTCCTGAAGATGTCTGTCACCACAGAAGTACCTTTCATCAAGCCTCAGCCCTATAAGCTCTATGGCACATGCAATAACTGTGTAACACTGTAGTACAAATAAATAGTTAGGTAGGAGTTCTAATCTCCTTTCTGGCAAATGTAAACATGTGTGTGTTTATAAGTTAAAGATTTTGTTTCCATCCAAAATCAGTACACTTCCCATTGCCCTACTTTAGCAGTCCTGCAGATATAAGTGAACTTAAAAGTCCATTTCATCAGGTCTTAGCCCTCTAAGCTCTGTGGTATATACAGTAACCTTGTAACACTATAGTACAAATAAATAACTACTTAGGTAGGAGTTCTAATCGCAGTCCTGGCAAATGTAAAAGTGTGTGTCTGTGTTTATAAGTTAAAGATTTTGGGTCGATTCAAAGCCAGTACACTTCCCATTGCCCTACTTTAGCAGTACTGCAGATATCAGTCACCTTAGAAGTTCCTTTTGTCAAACCTCAGCCCTATAACCTCTGTGGCACATGTGATAACTGTGTAACACTACAGTACAAATAACTAGTTAGGTAGGAGTCTAAATCTCATTTCTTTTCTAATGTAAATGGTGTGTTTATAACTTAAAGATTTTGGGTCCATTCAAACCCAGTACATTTCCCAGTGCCCTACTTTAGCAGTCCTGCAGATATCAGGCACTTTAGAAGAACCTTTTGACAAGCCGCACCCCTATAAGCTCTGTGGCATGTGGGATAACTGTGTAACACTATAATACAAATATCTAGTTAGGTAAGAGTTCTAACCTCAGTCATGGCAAATGTAAAATTGTGTGTGTGTGCATGTGTGTGTGTGTAAGAGCAGTATCCTGTCTGTGAAGGGGGTTGTGTTTGTGTGAGAACCATATCCATTGGGGTGGGTTTTGATACGTTTTGCTGTTGCCCATCCACTACATGTCCCAGGGTGTGTGTTTGTGTGTGTGTGTGTGTGTGTGTGTGTGTGTGTGTGTGTGTGTGTGTGTGTGTGTGTGTGTGTGTGTGTGTGTGTGTGCATGTTTGCGTGTGTGTGTGTGTGTGTGTGTGTGTGTGTGTGTGTGTGTGTGTGTGTGTGTGTGTGTGTGTGTGCAAGAACAATATCCTGTCTGTGGGGGTTTGCTGCGTTTGGGTAAGAACCATATCCATTAGGGGGCTAGTTTTGCTACTTTTTGCTGTTGACCACCCTGGTACATGTCCCAGTGTCCACATTACAAAGCCCACAGTTATCATCTACTGTAGAGGGACCTGTAGACACTTTGCAGCCCTATAAGCATTGTGCCACATGTCCTACACAAGAATCATACACAAACACACTCAGGTAGGCAGCAATACCTACATCAGTAGGTGGCCTGCAACTTGGCTCACAGATAGAACCCACAGTGTGAAAGCAGTGGACTCCATGTCAGACTGCTGAACAGTCACGAATGGAGTCCCACAGGTTGCAGACCTGGGCCCCCTCATGTTTGGGATCCACACCTCTGAGGACCACCCCAGTACGAAGGTGCTCTGGCTGACAATGTCTGCAGATGACTACAAGGTGGGTCCTAATATTACCCCCCCCCCACGTGAGGTTGACATCCTTCACAAAGGACTCTCTGAGACCTATAACTGTTGTCAGAATCCTGGACATAAGGTTAATGCCAGATGATGTGCCTCCATCCCCTTTGGGTACAACATGGTTCCCATAAAGTAATATATTATGGTAGTCCACTGAACACTGATGTTGGCATAAGGGAACTGGGAACACAGGCTGACAGCGAGCTCTCTGCTGACCACCACAGTGCCACTGTCTTCCGAATGTCCCTCAATGTGTCACTTCTCCTGAACAAGGGTGTTGAATCTGGGAAGTAAAAGGACAGTGTTTACGTGTACTTTCCTAGAGTAGGCCAATCAATGTGTACAATGGCCCATGTACCATGTAACCCACTGGGCACCTGCAACAACAGGGGAGGTTGCAAATGTATCTCACAAAGAGGATCTACACACTTGCCCCATATGGACAGACTCAAACAACTCCAAAGAATCTCTGTCTCATATTGGCTACTTAGGTGCTATCTCTGCCTGACATACACAGCCATGTCTGACCCAACCCTGTCAGGAATGCTACATCCGAATAAACCAGTCTGTCCACACAACATGCCCCAGATACCAACCTCATCCTCACAATCAACAGGATATGCTGGAGGGACAGGTTCACAACCCAGAGACTGGCCATGCTATGGAATAGACGGCACATACATGTCAAGCAGAGCACATCACTGGTCCTCTTCAACAGAAATCTTGAGGAGTGGATGGGGAATAGAATACTCACCCTGGGGAACAATCCAGTGACTATACTCAGTAGACAAACTGGGGAGTATCATCAGGTGGCATGATGCCAGGATATTCCCATGGGATAACCTTGTGAAGCCTCCATGGCCATTTGCCAAGTACACACCTATGAATCTTTGAGCCTATGGATCTCAGTACGGTAAAATGTGCGTGTGTGTGTGTGTGTGTGTGTGTGTGTGTGTGTGTGTGTGTGTGTGTGTGTGTGTGTGTGTGTGTGTGTGTGTGTGTGAGTGCACTAGTGTGTATAAAAGCATTTGTGAGTGTGTAAACATGTGGGTGAAAGTAGTTAGTGGCCTGTCTCAACCAGTACAACTACCATTGCCATGCCTTATAAGTGCTGTAGATGTTATTCACTATATAGGTACCTTGGGGCACTCCCCAACCTATAAGTTCTGTGGTGTGTGCGGTAACTGCATAACACTATAACACCAATAACTGCATAGCTAGGGGTTCTAAAATGAGTCCTGGCAAGTGTGTGTGTGTGTGTGTGTGTGTGTGTGTGTGTGTGTGTGTGTGTGTGTGTGTGTGTGTGTGTGTGTGTGTGTGTGTGTGTGTGTGTGTGTGTGTGTGTATTATTGTGTGTAGGTGTATATATGTGTAGGTTACAGTATTTTGTGGCCTTTCTCACCCAGTACATCACCCATTGTCATAATTTGCAAGACCTGATGATGTCCCTCACTTTAGAAGTACCTTTGGACAAGTGTCACCCCATAACCGCGTCGATAATGACAAATGCCGTGGCACGTTAACAATTTAGTAACAACAAATAGCTAGGAAAGGGTTCTAATCTCAGTCCTGGCAAATGTGTGTGAGAGAAGAGTATTGTGTGTGTTTGTGTGAGAACAACAACCATTGGATAGACAAGGTTTCATATTTTATGCCATGGTACTCACAGTACACATTCCTAGGTCTTCTGTATGAAGTCCACTGTTGACATCAACAATAGTGGTATCTGTAGACACTCTTCAGCCCTATAAGCCCTGTGTAACAATATGGAATAGTATGGTACAGATAATAAGATACGTTGGTCTGCTAATGTCAGTACAAGCAATTTGTGTGTGTGTGTGTGTGTGTGTGTGTGTGTGTGTGTGTGTGTGTGTGTGTGTGTGTGTGTGTGTGTGTGTGTGTGTGTGTGCATTGCTGTGTATAGCAGAAGTTGTGACTGTGCAGATTTGTATGTGAAACTATTATGAGTACTCTCACGCCCAATACACCCACCATTGCCATACCTCACGAGGCCTTGTGATGTTATTCACCTTACAGGTACCTTGTAACACTCATTACACTAGTAGTCCTGTACCACCTGCAATAACTTCATAATAGTGTGGCAACACAAGTTGATGGGTAGGGATTCCAAACACAACACTGGCAACTGTGGTCCTGTGCATGTGGGTGTGTGTGTGTGTGTGTGTGTGTGTGTGTGTGTGTGTGTGTGTGTGTGTGTGTGTGTGTGTGTGTGCACGTGTGTGTGAACAGTATTCTCTGTGTGTTTGCTCGACACAATATCCTCTGGGGTTGAGGGCGTTAGCAATCTGAGGTGTTTTCCACCCACCACACTTACCATTGCCCACTCTACTTGAGTTGATGTCAACTACCATAGACTTATATACAACCCCTCAGCCCTATAAACTGTGAGGCACATGCAGAAACTGTTACACAGACCTGGGAAATGTATGCAGATACAACTGTACCTCAGCAATGACATGGTTGATGTGTTACAACACTGCCATACCCCTTGTTGCTGATGTCTGCAGAGTGACATCCTGCTGACCCACAGACACCTGGAATACAAACAGAATACAGCATGTGAGAACACATTCACTTGATGTTACTAACACCAATAATGCATTATGGCTGAAAAGGTACACACACATTCTGATGTGTACCCATTACAAATGCCAGATGTCAGCACCTTGCACATCATTAAATAGCTAAACTCTACTAAAGTCACCCTGTACATCAGACCCCATATTAGCATGTCCCTGCATTGATGGTACGGATGGCAGGGATGTGGCACAGGTATCATCATATGCACAGGGTGTTGTGTGGGATTGCCAGAAGCGTAGGCTGTGCCATATGGTTGACATCATGTGTGTTTGGGGGATGTTCAGTAAATGGGCTGTGCAGGGGGAAGTGTGTGTGTGTGTGTGTGTGTGTGTGTGTGTGTGTGTGTGTGTGTGTGTGTGTGTGTGTGTGTGTGTATGGAGGTGACTTATCTGATGGTGATGTGAGTGTGTTTGTATATACACAGTCACGCCATGTGGGTGCCCTACACAGGGGTATTTTGGACAGCTGTGGGCCGTACATGGCAGGGTGTATAGTTCACCATATCTGGCCATAGAAAAGGGAACTGGGCCTGCCAAGGGTATCACCAGCAACACCAGGGCTGAGTCCAGATGCAGACCTACTCCCCGATGGTGACTGCTGCCTGCTGGATGCACATCTTTGTTGGGACCGGCCAGGATTACGTACTCATGGCCTGCTGCATCATGGCATGGACAGCACACCCCCTTCATTAGTGATGGTGGTACTGCCAGTATGGGAACATGATGGTGCATGGCCACATATACCCTCAGCTGATTGTGGTGCTGCCCTGCATCCACGTGGCTGATGACCATCGTCCACCAAATGCTCAAGTACAGATATTCCACGGTTGAGTAGTGCCAACTTCTCCCCCCACCATCTGTCCATGACCTTGGTACACTCACGGATGGCTGCAGTGAGTTCAGGAATATCGCCACAGACACCAGGGATGTGCTCTGCATATATGTCTGGTGGTACATTCTTTATGTGCCTGTGCCTCCATGATGGCCCAAAACATACATCTGGTAACTGTTGCTGTAGCACTTGCAACAGGGGCATGATGGGCTGCAATCCTCCTCTGAGCACCCCTGCCCATTTGCCTGTGGACCTTGCCAGCACTCTGGCTATGGCTGATAGTGCCTGCACGCCTCGCACTCTGCACCACAGTAAATTGTTCCATGCCACCACCTTAAATCCTTCCATTATCTGCTTAGCCACTGGTGACAGGGTATGTGTTGCATTGTGACTGTGTGTGTGGGGATGGGGTTGACAGTAGTGGTATGTCAATGTATGTCACAGATTTAGCCCCTGACAACCTCACCTATGACTCAATATGAGTATCACCATGGTCAGAATCTGCAGAGACACTTCGGCATTCAAAATCAGGCGGGAGAGACCACAGCCACCATGTCCACCTGTGAGGATAAACAACATATGTAAATTACTAGCCAGCACTATAAGGTTTGCTGGTATACACACACACACACACACACACACACACACACACACACACACACACACACACACACACACACACACACACACAGGTGAGGTGCCTCAAAAGCATTACACAGACTTCACATTAGCCAAATGGGGGCATTCATGACATGACAGACAGTCAGACAATAACATACACACTCTGGACAGACCCTCAACATCATTCAGTGCAGCCCTTTTCAATGACTGTTACCACTAATATACACCTCTGGGATATGTGAGTGGTGTTGTTAGGTGATGGCCCTTCACCTAGCATACGCTGCACCCATGTAAATTATTGCCATTCACCTGTATAACACTGTGGCAACTCCTACAGAACATACCTCCCAACTGTACAGGTTTTTGCTGAATGTCTAAATGTGTGGCTCATATGTTTGGTCTGTTCCTCATAACTCCTCTGTTTGTCTGATACATTACTGGGTTGACCTGTGGATTGGTGCCACTAATTAATGTCCTAATTTGAGGTGCAGACTGCATAACCTTGCAGTACATGAATGTTAAAACAAAGCGGTTACTCGGTTACTCAAGCAACCTCCCAAGCTTACAGTGGATATAGTAAGTGTACACAGAACTTGTTAACATGCCCAGGCATTTTGCAGTGATATATCACCTGAGACCTCCAGAAATCAGGTCATAACATTGTCATCTTTGCATATGTCATATAACCTGTGAAATCCAACTGAAGAGCATACAAGTCAGTTACAGGTAACATATGGTAAAATGAAATAGGTACAATAGGCTGGTTCCATGAGTGTGCACACCCTAAAAGTAATACTTTGTGTGTGTGTGTGTGTGTGTGTGTGTGTGTGTGTGTGTGCATTACTGTATATATAGAAGTTGTGACTATGCAGATTTGTATGTAAAACAATGTAAATTTCACGCCCAATACACCCCATTACCCATACCTCACGAAGACTGTGATGTTATTCACCTACAGGTACCTTGTAACCTCATTACACTAGTAGTCTGTACCTGCAACCTTCATATGTGAGTGTAGCCTTTAGAGTTGATGGGTAAAGTTGTTTCTTTAGCAACTGGTCTGTGCATGTGGGTGTGTGTGTGTGTGTGTGTGTGTGTGTGTGTGTGTGTGTGTGTGTGTGTGTGTGTGTGTGTGTGTGTGTGTGTGCACACGTGTGTGTGAACAGTATTCTCTGTGTGTTTCCGACTTTAATATCCTCTGAGGGTTGGCGTTAGCAATCTGGGGTGTTTCACCCACACACACACTTGCAAGCCTTACTCTCTGCCGAGTTGATGTCCTTCCCATGAACATATACAACCCCTCAGCCCTATAGGCACAGCCAGAGGCACATGCAGAAACTGTTTTAGACTGGGAAATGTATGCAGATACAACTGTGCCTCAGCAATGACATATGGTTGATGTGTTACAACACTGCCGCCACCCTTGTTGCTGATGTCTGCAGAGTGACATCCTGCTGACCCACAGACACCTGGAATACAAACAGAATGCAGCATGTTGAGAAGAACATTCGCAATGTTACTAACACCAATAATGCAGTATGGCTGAAAAGGTACACACACCATTCTGAGTGTGTGCCCGTACACAAATATGAATGTCAGCACCTTGCACATCATTAAATAACTAAACTCTACTAAAAGTCACCCTGTACATCCAGACTATATTAGCATGTCCTGCATTGATATTCGGATGGCAAGGGATGTGCTGAGAGGTGTCATCATATGCAGGGTGTTGTATTGGGATTGTAGAAGCGTGGCTGTGCCATATGGTTGACATCATGTGTGTTTGGGGGATGTTCAGTAAATGGGCTGTGGGGGTGACATGATGACGGCGAGGTGTGTGTGTGTGTGTGTGTGTGTGTGTGTGTGTGTGTGTGTGTGTGTGTGTGTGTGTGTGTGTGTGTGTGTGGGAGGTGACTTGTCTGATGGTGATGTGGTGTTTGTATACACAGTCCGCCATGTGATGCCCTACACAGGAGTCAGCCCCAGACAACTGTGGGCGGCCATGGCAGGGTGTATAGTTCACCATATCTGTATAGAAAGACTGAGCCTGCCAAGGTATCACCAACAACTTTCAGGGCTGAGTCAGATGCAGACCCTACTCCCGATGGTGACTGCTGCCTGCTGGATGCACATCTTTGTTGGGGACGGCCGATTCACATTACTCATGGCCTGCTGCATCATGGCATGGACAGCACACCCCTTCATTAGTGATGGTGGTACTGTGATATGGGAACATGATGGTGCATGGCCATATACCCTCAGCTGATTGTGGTGCTGCCCTGCGTACGTGGCTGATGACCATCGTCCACCAAATGTCAAGACCACCAGATATTCCACGGTTGAGTGGTGCCAACCTCCCCCGCCATCTGTCCATGACCTTGGTACACTCACGGATGGCTGCAGTGAGTTCAGGAATATCGCCCTACGAACGCAGGGATGTACTCTGCATATATGTCTGGTGGTACATTCATTATGTGCCTGTGTGCCTCACGCAGTGGCCCAAAACATCGTCTGGTAACTGTTGCTGCACTTACTAACAGGCATGATGGGCTACAATCCTCCTCTGAGCACCCGCCCATTTGCTGTGGGACCTTGCCAGCACTCTGGCTATGGCTAGTGCTAGTAAGCATTGATCCTCTCTTGGGAGGTGAAAATCCAGAGCCAGAGTCAAAGCTAGTAGAAGAAGTAAATCCTTTATTTTGGAAAAACACAACCAGCATTAAAACAAGCGCTTTCGGTTGATGCGAGCTTTTCAGTTAACGGTGTAATATACAATGGATATATAGGAAGTATTTATTCCCATGCCACCTGCGAACTGTCCGTATCTCTGTGGCCACTGGTGACAGGGTATGTGTTGGCATTGTGACTGTGTGTGGGGATGGGGTTGACAGTAGTGGTATGTCAACGTATGTCACAGATTTAGCCCCTGACAACCTCACCTATGACTCAATATGAGTATCACCATGGTCAGAATCTGCAGAGACACTGACATCAAAATCAGACGGGGAGAGACCACAGCCACCATGTCCACCTGTGAGGGATAAACATATAACAAATTACTATTAGCACTATAAGGTTTGCTGGTATACACACACACACACACACACACACACACACACACACACACACACACACACACACACACACACACAGGTGAGGTGCCTCAAAAGCATTACACAGACTTCACATTAGCCAAATGGGGGCATTCATGACATGACAGACAGTCAGACAATAACATACACACTCTGGACAGACCCTCAACATCATTCAGTGCAGCCCTTTTCAATGACTATTACCACTAATATACACCTCTGGATATGTGAGTGGTGTTGTTGAAGTGATAGCCCTTCACCTAGCATCGCTGCACCATATGAAATTATTGCCATTCACCTGTATAACATAATAGCGCTCCTACAGAACATACCTCCCAATACGAGTTTTTGCTGGATGTCTAAATGTGTGCTCATATGTTTGGTCTGTTCCTCCTTAACTCCTCTGTTTGTCTGATACATTACTGGTTGACCTGTGGATTAGTGCCATGAGTGTGTCTAATTTGAGGTGCAGACTGCACTCTGCAATTACATGAATGTTAAACAAAAGCAGTTACTCAAACAGCCTCCAAGCACAGTGGATATAATCGTACACAGACTTGTTAACATACCCCAGGCATTTGTGATATATCACCTGGACCCTCAGAAATCAGGTCATAACATTGTCATCTTTGCATATGTCCATATAACCTGTGAAATCAACTGAAAGAGCATACAAGTCAGTTACAGGTAACATATGGTAAATGAAATAGGTACAATAAGCTGGTTCCATGGTGTACACACCGAAAGTAATGCTGTTAAAGTACCTTTTAGTTTAATCACAGCATTTAGTCCTCTTGGGAAGGTGAAAATCCAGAGCCAGGAAGTCAAAGCTAGTTAGAAGAAGTAAATCCTTTATTTTGGAAAAACACAACCAGCGATAAAACAAGCGCTTTACGCTCGGTTGATGCAGGCTTTTCAGATTAACAGTGTAATACAATTAGCTTGGATATATATGAGCATATACTTGTGTGCTGAGGTAAAATTGAAATAATTAACTCGTAATTAAATGAATTAATCATGGACCTTGTCATGGTTGCGGTATTCAAAAGTTATGAGCGGAGCAGCATGCCCAAATATGCCCATTAAAGTTAATGTAAAAAAAATATTTTATTAAAAATGTTGTTTAAAATATTTATTTGTATTAAATAAGTAATACATTTGCGTAGCAATTACAATAACAAGATGATCTATTAGATTTAAAATCTGAATGATCAATTCAAAAAATAAAACTATTAAATGTTACAGCATTAAATTGTTTTCATGCGTAGAATTACATTAACAAGTGGTATGCTATTAGTTAAAATCTGTAAATGATCAGTTCAAAAACTGTTAAAATGTTACAGCATTGGAATTTTTTCACGTACGGATGTGAAGTATGATGTCTTATATATAAAAGTAAATAAAAAATAATATATATATATATGTATATATGTATATATATATATATATATATATATATATATATATATATATATATATAATGTTCACCAAAAGCATTATATGAATACAATAATAATAATCGCGTTAGCCAAAACTCATAATTACCAAAATTACCTGTGTGACATTTTTAGTACATCGGTTTACAGTCTAATGTAGATCAACCAAAGAGATAGTATATAATCGGGAACTTCTCAGCAGAACACTATACTGATGGTTATGGTATCATTAAGGCCAGGTGGTTTACCAGCATCAAAGCCTCAACTGCCATAAAGATTCTCTATGCTCAAGTAGTCTCCCAATCACCACCTCTAGCATCTGGTGCCCACTTGTTCAAGCACCATAAGCAAGCTCCATAAACTCAGGAGGTGTCTATCAACATGGCAGATCTTATTTTAAATCTTTGCTATCTCCTTGCAAAACATCTCAACTATATGCGGTGCAAGGACATCCCCAGTGCACTGCCCTCTTCGAGCCACCCTGCATGTATCCCTATTGGACGTGAGTTGTGAGCTACCAGCTGGAGCAGTGCATGTGTTACGTAATGTTCTGGTGAAACCATCCTTTTTGTTGATTTGGCTGTATGGTTTGGGGCATTGTTTTGTGGAAAGATTGGAATTCACCACCATCTACAAGCTATGTGGCGAACACCAGAAGGATTGGAGCCACAAGGGACCCGGAGTTGGAACTGTTCAATTCTCTCCAACTTGGCTATGGTCCCAGTTCCAGCTTGTGAACAGCAACCATGAAAACCAGACACTGCCATCACCATGCTTCACCATGGG
The DNA here is from genome assembly GCF_019279795.1 of Protopterus annectens. Lineage (NCBI taxonomy): Eukaryota > Metazoa > Chordata > Ceratodontiformes > Protopteridae > Protopterus > Protopterus annectens. The sequence continues at coordinate 1,797,711,274 of NC_056737.1, forward strand.
GGTGGTGTTGATGTGATGTGCAGTGGTGTTATTAAGCCAAACAAACCTCTCCGCGATTCTGGCGAAGAAGTTCAACTGTGGTCCATATTACCATAACTCCACTTTCCCACTTGCTTTTGGAGACCTGATCGCCTGTTTTCAGACTTTCCGGAGCCTGGATATTGTTTTGTGAGGAACTGCTGCCATCTTAACCCTACCTTATAGGCAAGGCATAATAGATGTTACCGCGTAAGATTGTTGTGACTTGTAGTACACACCCAGTACTACTAGAGATTCCTGCTCCTTCACTGTTGCTGTGAACCTGGCAGCCTCCCTCACCAGTTTGGTCTTGTATTCTCATAGAATTTGGTGAGATGTCCCGCTCTTTGGCAATGTCACTATAGCCCGTATTTTCACCACCTTTTTGATGACTGTCTTGCACTGTTGTTCCATGGTATGTGTGCAATGCTGTGGAAATGTTTGATACCCTTCTCCAGGCTGATACATCTCAAACATGTGGTCCCTTACCAGCTGTCAGCTCTATGTGAACCATGGCTGTTGCTGTAAGCGAACAACTGGGTCTATGTTGGGATAATCCTGGTAGGACATCTGACTGTTATTTGCTGTTAATCAAAGGTAATCTCATGTAATTGATGGCAGGTGTGTGTACCAATGTATGCACTGCTGTGGTTATATTAAAGCTGCCTCAACACAGTTGTAGCTTCAATACAATACACACATATGCATCTAGGTTGTTCTACTATTGTTATGTGTCATTATTGTTCCTAACAGATTTGTTTACTTTAATTGAATTGTCCAGGTTATAGGTCCACATGTAAATGGCGGTGTTTGAAAATTGTCTGGTGTGCTCACATTTTTGTATATCACAAATGCCTGGCATATTCTAACAGGTGTGGTACAATTTCTATGCTACATGTACCACTAATTGCCACAATATGACCCTAGTTTTGGGCCTGTGTCCACCCATTTTGTCGAGTCTTGATGTATACAATGACAGGTTGTGAGTAATGCTTCTGAATATGTGCCATCTCTCTCCTGCAATAGGCCCTGTGATATACCTTTAGTTGAGAGTAATTGCAATACTAAAAATATCATATATATGGCCAAATGTTCAGTTTGTACCAGTTTTTACACTGGAAAAACTGAACGAATGTTCAAGACATTAATTTATGACCATCTATATGCTATCAGAAAAAAAGACAGTATGAACACGCTCTATCGACATATAGAGGCTACAGATAATAGCCACAGATTCAAATTTGCCATCTTAGAACAAACAAAAATGAACAGTAGAGGAGGAAATATAAAAGTACACTTGGCTGAGAAAGAAGTGAGATGGCAAATTCTAAGTGACGCATCCACTTCACTGGGATTAAATGATTATATTACTATCAAACCCATCTTACAAAAGTTAAAATAAGGGATAGACATGCATATGTTCACACGCATATATATCATACATATCATCTTTATTATGTGACTGTATATTAAATGAAAGGGCATAGATTCTTCACATCATTATAACAGATATAATTGGTAGGCACAGGAAGAATAATTACAGGATATATAATATCATGAATTATATCAATCCAGTCTTTGGACATATATCTAGCAACTGCTGTAGATATGTGCAACAACTATTCTAGGTCATCTTGAGGCCTTTTATAAGCACATAATCGACATTTTAATCTAATTTGATGTATAGCTTATGAACAAAATAAAACTATTTCCATAGGACATTAATTTTATATATTTACATATATACACATATTTTATATAATTATTGTATGTGTATCTATTTTTATATTATTTTACATTAATTTATATTTTTATGAAAATTATTATTTATGGATCAGTTGCAAAGGGCAGGTTAACAGTCTATTAGATTTTTTATTATTAAAGCACTAATGGGATTTTTAGTGCATTGGATTTGAATATGTATAATGTAACATTTTGGTACTATATAGATTGTATCTTTTTAAATCTTTTTAAATGTTTTTTCTGCAGTGGCGCCAAAAAAAGTATAAATTAGCCTTTGGTAATTGTATTATTGATTCTGATGAAGTCCACATGCTTGGTAGATGAAAGTGCTTGATTCGTTTGTCATTTTGATCTGTCTGTTTGTTGGAGTGTTATTGCCTATTAAAACAGGTCATATTATAGCTTACTGAGTGTGTGTCTTCCTTCAGGCACCTAATAGTGTTTATTTGATTTCCGTTGTTGAAGTTTCCAACACTATTGTTTCGATGATGTTTGTAGAATGTCAAGATGTTTGCCTCATAGTTTTGGTCAGTTTAACACAAACCTGTGGATGTCTGAAAAATGGTTGCCCAATCCTTAATGGTCACTGTCAGAAAATAAAGACAGACATCTGAGTTTCACACGTCATACTCTTCAGAACACAGTTATGAAACTGCAATATCTGTTCTATTCACATTCTTACTTTGTACGAGCAATATTTAAACACTGTCGCTGAATTTGGGTCTTTTTTCCCCCATTAATTATGGCTTTGTTTTGATTTCATGCTATAAGACGTTGACAGGTATGTTAGGTATAGCTGTCAATCACACAGGGACAAATGTCAAGAGCAACAGGGTCATAGCCAGAGTACATCAGGGACATTCAGGGACACTTTTAATATGTTAGAACTATTTATGTGAGACAGTGACTAAATGAGAAGAGGATGATTACAATACATCGCTTGATGTTACAGAACTATACACCCTTACTTATTGTCACTATGTATTATGTGTAATCCACTAGCTTTTCTTCAACAGTCAACTATTGTAGAAGGGATTGAAAGGGACAGAGCTATCATGTGATTGAAAATTAGGGACAGTTGAGAGGCATTCCTGTAGGTATAGGACAGCAGAGTATCAGTGACATGTCATTACCATAAATCTAAGACAGGCTTATTGTTGTGATCTCTATTCCCCATACATTCATCCTCCCATGTGCATCCTGTTATTTGGATAAATCCATTATATACCTGGTGGAGTGCAAAACCCCTTTGTTGAACTCTGCTTCTGGTAATCTTTTGAAAATATGCTCTCTGTGTGAGTTAAGTCTCATACAGACTTGTTCCTATAACCAGCTACTTGCCTTTTTAAGGTACTGCTCATTAGCAGGTAATTGCCTCTGCATCAATCTGTGTCTTGTAATTGCTAATTGTGGCCGACACACCTAAATTGCACTATTATTGGCCAATGGCATGCCACCACAGTGCAATATATAAGGCCTTCATGTGGATCTGGGCCCCTTTCTTAGTTGTAAGTTGGATATTACTGAGGTGTGGAGACTACAGCATCGCATATGGTAGGTAGCTTAACTGTCAACTGTAGGGATTTAGGGGGAATGTCCACAGTTTAGCCTCATATGTGTTATCAGTGTCCCATAACATTGTGGTCATCTGGCAGTTCACTGGCAAACATTATGGGTTGAGTTCAGTAGGGAAAGGGGCACATTTGACTGTCAGACTTCATACCCATCAAAATATGCATGCTAATGCAATAGTTGTTATTCTATCAACTTACTCCCTGGGATTCATTAAACTAAAATCTCCATGCAGGAACAGTGTAGCCACTCCTGCATGGAATATGGCCGCTGAGAGTTTCAGGAAAAGGCTGATCTGATGTGCATGAGCCTGCCAACACTGTTCCTGCAATGAAAGCCATACAGAATGCTAATTACCTTATTTTCTGGTGAAAACTATGCAAATGAGGTGAATTAGTGATTCAGGAAGCAGGCAGGCATCCATGCAGGAACAGTGCTAGTTGTAAAAATGTGTTCGGTTACTAACCGAACACATTTCTGTAAATAAAATGGAGGCATGACAGCTCAAATAAAAGCATGTATTATAAACTTTAGGCATGCCAATGGCTGAATATATGGCCATTGGCATGGGAAAGTGTTTAATTTAATACAAAAATCAAAGTATTTTTTGAGCCGATCTCGGCCATTTAAGTATAGGGCAACGGTGCGCAAACGGGATTCTGCAGAAAATAAAAAAAAATATTAAAACAAATTTTAGGGGAATTCTGCATTTTACCATTATAGTCAATGGCATGTAGAATCAAAACCTTACCAGGAAACACTGGTTGCCAAGGGGAAAGGCTCTGTGTCAGAGCAGTAACTATGGACTAACTCAGTGGAGTATGCAAATGAAGGGAAATTTACTGAATCACAAAATATTCTAAGTCCACACACTGGACCTACCTGTGTAGGTGTTAGAACAGGATAGTGTAGGCATGAGGAACAGCTAACATGAAAAGGGGGTATGTCATGCTTGCTGTAAGCACGTTGGAGCTCCATTGCCTAGGTTTGTGCTTAGCTAAGCAAGGGGGTGAGTTTGAGGCTGTAATGTCTTACTCCATGTCTTACTCCATGAAATGAAGACTGTGTTCACATTCAGGGGAGGGTCATTTCTGCTAAAATGTGTTTACCATAGTTAAACTGGTGTGTGCTGTGTGCATTGGGACTTAACCAAAAAAATGGAAATAGCAGCACTGTTTACATTAAGGCAGCATATTAGGGGCAGAAATGGGAAATAAAAATAAAAAGAGCTGGCAGGTAGAATGTCTCAAAGTCAGCCAATTACACAGGCAGCATCTGCACACCACTATAAACTATGCAAACACTTTCCAGTCTGTTTTTTCACACAAACTTTGCATCATAGGTGTACACATATGGGGGGAATTTTAACTGACAAATCTAGCAAAAAATGTTAGAGGCTGCTGTCACTTTGATCTATCAATATGTGCAAGAGGCCAAGGGTGCTGAGGAAGATAATGCTGACAACCGACTCAGACTGAGGAGGAGGAGAATAGTGTTCAGACCCAGGGTAACGTACCAGGGGCTACATGATCTGGAGATAGTAGAGCACTACAGGGTGGACTGGGACATACTTCAGCAACTCATTGAGCTGTGCCAGCCTTGCCTCAGACCCAGAACCAACAGAGGGAACCCATCCCAGTGGATACCAAGGTATATGTAGCCTTAAGAATACTAGTTACAGGTACTTTCCAAAGACCAACTGGGGATATCATGGGGATCTCATAGGCATCTGCATCCAGGATACTCCACCAGTTTCTGGATGCCATGCAACCACATGAAGTTGAGCACATTTACTTCCCCAGCACCCGTGAGGAGAGGACCAGCAATATGCATCTCTTCCACCATGTAGCAGAATACCTGGAGGTACTGTGTGCCATAGACTGCATGCACATCCACATCAAATCATCACCCAGTGACTGGGGTAGAGTCTACCTAAACCACAAGGGGTTCCACTCCCATCAACTGCCAGGTCGTGTGAGATACTCAGGGCATTATCATGAATGTGTGTGCTGGCAGCCCTGGAAGCTATCATGACTCCTACATCTGGCATTCATCACAGCAGTACCAGGCATTTTCCAGTGGGGACATCCCATATGGCTATCTGGTGTGGGAGTCTGGTTATATACTGAAGCCATGGCTGATGACACCCATTAGAAATGCACACACACCCACACATGAATGCTATAATGAGGCACATGCACAAACCAGGATCATTATAGGGCATGTGTTTGGGATGCTCAAGTCACAGTTCCACTGCCTTGATATATCCGGTGGAGCCTTGCAGTACACTCCAGCCACATATGCACACATGTCCATAGTATGTGCCATGCTTCACAATATGATCCTGTGGAAACAGCTGCAGCAGGAACAAAATAAGGAAGGGCCACACAGCCCCCCACCATTGCTAAGTTCTTCACAGGCACAGAGGGACTCGGAGGAGGAACATCCTGAGCCTGCCTCTGTAGGCAGATGGAGGCATACCCAGTATGCCCTGTCTTTGGCAAAGAGGCAATGCATAGCACATACACTGACACTGTAGGGCCCAAGGGACTGATATCTCTCTCTGACTCGCACACACAGTAAAATGGATGCCACACATCACGCCACCTATACCTTACCATGTATAGGCAGTGTACTGCGTACATCCGAAATAGTCAGCCCTTAAGCACCATTCTCACAACTGCCTCAGGCATAAGTCAGTCTTCTAAACAATAAATGAATGGAGTAGAATGTTTTGATAGCATATCTGTGGTATTGATGCGTGCATGTAAGGGAATGGGGTGGCTTACTGGGATAGCAGCAGACAACTGACAGCTATGTGGGACAGCAGGAAGTGTATGCCCAGTACTGGCCTACTCACACTATGCAGTACCACCCTAGTTGACAAATACCACTGCAGTATATGTGGTCAGCCAAATAACTGGGGGGGGGGGTCATAGGTCACATGCATGGATGTCAAAGTGGGGGTCCCATACTCACCCCCAGCCTCACCCAGCAGATCAGCTATAGAAAGCCATACAGAAATGTCTGGCAAAGGCCCCCACATCGCGATATCCATGAAATTCCCATCTACAGACTTACACAGTGATATCACAGCAGGTCTGGCAGTGGCAGTATGGGTCTGAAAGGTAAGAAGTTTGAAACCAAAAATGTTTATGCCAGAACAATCTGACTTGTGGTCAATACTGCTATGCCTATAATCTCAAAGATAGGGCACACCATTATGCTAAATGGGACCAAATTGTTAAGCAAATATCAGAACAGTCTGTGCAAATGTGTATTGTGAACAGATGTGTCACCCCCCACCCATAGTCCCATAGAAATGCAGTAACATGTCCCTAGCCTTAAGCAGCATCCAGCTGTCAACTAGAATGATGGCTTAACATGGACAGAAAGCAGTTGTCAGTAACACCCAGTCAACTTACTGGTGCCATCCCAGGGGTGTCCACTGCCTGGCAGCCTGGTAACATTTGATCATCAGAATGCACTGCCTTGCTGCAGATGGCCTGCATCTGTTACACCTGGCCTATAGGCCTCTGGCAAATGCCCATGCCTCACCTACAGTGCCCTGTTAGGGACTGTCATGGAGTTCATAACACCAACATAACACAATCTACAAAATGCAAAGAAAGGCCATGCTGCTAACTGCTAAGAGCAAACTTGCCAGCCTCAGAGAGCCAGAAATCTGGACAAAGCCATGGATAATTGGGTAATAAAGGTCCAAAGAGAAGGACAATTTTGAAATACTGTTCTAATAATGTTAGGAAGTTGATGGAATAATTGTATTAGCATAGCATGTCTGAAGGGTATGAAGTCTGAAACTACAATGTCAACTGTCAGTAATATCTGACTTCAAACCTGAGTGACTTGCAAAATACTTTTCCTTGAAAACCACACTCCTTTGGATAACCAACCAGATATATGAGTCATGAATCTGGACATTCCGTGATACTCTGTACAGTCGACAGGCAGGGCTAGAGTCTAAACATGAGAATGCACTCATTGTAGGCAATCCTAACCCTGAAAGATGGTGACATGTCTGCACCCACAGAACCCTGGCCCACAGCCATGGGGAGTAACACACCCTTCCCTGATTACTCATCCTATGCAACATCCTGACCCAAAAATGTAGCCAGCTAAGCCAAATGAGGTGGGCCATACATATATGTGAGACACACACACACACACACCTCCAGGCTGGTCAAACAGTCTGGCACACACAACACCCTTCAAGTGCAGTCAATCTTTGAGAAGACACCTATGCAAAATACTGGTAGCTAGAGGCCAACATGTCTGGCCCAGGGCACCCCCCACATACCTTATCCCCTTCAAATCTATCTGGAGTTTGCCTGTCACCCTGATCCTGCCTGACTTATATTACCTAAATGTGGACTGAAAATCAGACCATTCCAGAACAGAAATGCATAGAGATTCCACCATTGTAATATATCACCAAGGTGCTAAACCATTTCCACAGCTCCAGCAGTCAACTGGTTGTAGGCACACCTCTCAACAGGATGGATTGTGCAAGAATGCCTAGCATTGGGTGCATACTATTGGTGTGTGCATCATCCATCCTGTATTCCTCTGGTAAATCACTGTGCTGACCTGTAGAGGAATGTCACGAGGCACTGAAACAATACATGACAGTGTCAAACATCATATATGTCAGATGCCTGCTAAAACAAACCCTGTAACCCTAGCAACCCATACATTACTAAGAAAAATAGTAACAATTTTGTATGTCCCATTGTCTCTGCATTTTCTCCAAATATCCTGCAACAACAGGCTGAGAGGTATGGCTGTAGTACAAAACAAACTGGACTGAAGTACAACAATCCCTGTAATGGAGTCCCACATTTACTATAGAAGGTCACACTGGGCATGCCCATACACTTAGAGGATTGTCAGTAGGATCTGGGAATTAACAGACTTTTCCCTCCCAGTAAACTTCCCATTGCCTTACTTTAGCAGTCCTGAAGATGTCTGTCACCACAGAAGTACCTTTCATCATGCCTCAGCCCTATAAGCTCTATGGCACATGCAATAACTGTGTAACACTGTAGTACAAATAAATAGTTAGGTAGGAGTTCTAATCTCCTTTCTGGCAAATGTAAAAGTGTGTGTCTTTATAAGTTAAATATTTTGTTTCCATCCAAAATCAGTACACTTCCCATTGCCCTACTTTAGCAGTCCTGCAGATATAAGTGAACTTAAAAGTCCCTTTCATTAGGTCTTAGCCCTCTAAACTCTGTGGTACATACAGTAACCTTGTAACACTATAGTACAAATAAATAACTACTCAGGTAGGAGTTCTAATATCACTCCTGGCAAATGTAAAAGTGCGTGTCTGTGTTTATAAGTTAAAGATTTTGGGTCCATTCAAAACCAGTACACTTCCCATTGCCCTACTTTAGCAGCACTGCAGATATCAGTCACCTTAGAAGTCCCTTTTGTCAAACCTCAGCCCTATAACCTCTGTGGCACATGTGATAACTGTGTAACACTATAGTACAAATAACTAGTTAGGTAGGAGTTCTAATCTCAATTCTTTTCAAATGTAAATGTGTGTGTGTTTATAACTTAAAGATTTTGGGTCCATTCAAACCCAGTACATTTCCCAGTGCCCTACTTTAACAGTCCTGCAGATATCAGTCACTTTAGAAGAACCTTTTGTCAAGCCACACCCCTATAAGCTCTGTGGCATGTGGGATAACTGTGTAACACTATAATACAAATATCTAGTTAGGTAAGAGTTCTAACCTCAGTCCTGACAAATGTAAAATTGTGTGTGTGTGCATGTGTCTGTGTGTAAGAGCAGTATCCTGTCTGTGAAGGGGGTTGCGTTTGTGTGAGAACCATATACATTGGGGTGGGTTTTGATACGTTTTGCTGTTGCCCATCCACTACATGTCTCAGGGTGTGTGTGTGTGTGTGTGTGTGTGTGTGTGTGTGTGTGTGTGTGTGTGTGTGTGTGTGTGTGTGTGTGTGTGTGTGTGTGTGTGTGTGTGTGTGTGTGTGTGTGTGTGTGTGTGTGTGTGTGTGTGTAAGAGAGAGAGTGTGTGTGTGTGTGTGTGCAAGAACAATATCCTGCCTGTGGGGGGGTTGCTGCGTTTGGGTGAGAACCATATCCATTAGGGGGCTAGTTTTGCTACTTTTTGCTGTTGACCACCTTGGTACATGTCCCAGTGTCCACATTACAAAGCCCACAGTTATCATCTACTCTAGAGGGACCTGTAGACACTTTGCAGCCCTATAAGCATTGTGCCATGTGCAATAACTATGTGACAGTACAGAATAGATAACAAGATAGGCAGCCCATCTAATCCTTGGATATCACTCCCCACACAAGAATCATACACAAACACACTCAGGTAGGCAGCAACACTTACATCAGTAGGTGTCCTGCAACTTGGCTCACAGATAGAACCCACAGTGTGAAAGCAGTGGACTCCATGTCAGACTGCTGAACAGTCATGAACGGAGTCCCACAGGTTGCGGATCTGGGCCCCCTCATGTTTGTGATCCACACCTCTAAGGACCATCCCAGTACGAAGGTGCTCTGGCTGACAATGTCTGCAGATGACTACAAGGTGGGTTCTATTATTACCCCCCTCCCCCACGTGAGGTTGACATCCTTCACAAAGGACTCTCTGAGACCTATAACTGTTGTCAGAACCCTGGACATAAGGTTAATGCCAGATTATGTGCCTCCACCCCCTTTGGGTACAATATGGTTCCCATAAAGTAATATATTATGGTAGTCCACTGAATACTGATGTTGGCATAAGGGAACTGGGAACACAAGCTGACAGCGAGCTCTCTGCTGACCACCACAGTACCACTGTCTTCCAAATGTCCTTCATTGTGTCACTTCTCCTAAACAAGGGTGTTGAATCTGGGAAGTAAAAGGACAGTGTTTATGTGTACTCTCCTAGAGTAGGCCAATCAATGTGTACTATGGCCCATTTACCATGTAACCCACTGGGCACCTGCAACAACAGGGGAGGTTGCAAATATATCTCACAAAGAGGATCTACACATTTGCCCCATATGGGCAGACTCAAACAACTCCAAATAATCTCTGTCTCATATTGGCTACTTAGGTGCTATCTCTGCCTGACATACACAGCCATGTCTGACCCAACCCTGTCATGAATGCTACATCCGAATAAACCAGTCTTTCCACACAACATTCCCCAGATACCAACCTTATCCTCACAATCAACAGGATATGTTAGTGGGACAGGTTCTCAACCCAGAGACTGGCCATGCTATGGAATAGACGTCACCATACATGTCAAGCAGAGCACATCACTGGTCCTCTTCAAGAGAAATCTTGAGGAGTGGATGGGGAATACAATACCCACCCTGGGGAACACTCCAGTGACTATACTCAGTAGACAAACTGGGGAGTATCATCAGGTGGCATGATGTCAGGGTATTCCCATGGGATAACCTTGTGAAGCCTCCATGGCCATTTGCCAAGTACACACCTATGAATCTTTTAGCCTATGGATCTCAGTACTGTAAATGTGTGTGTGTGTGTGTGTGTGTGTGTGTGTGTGTGTGTGTGTGTGTGTGTGTGTGTGTGTGTGTGTGTGTGTGTGTGTGTGCATTAGTGTGTATAAAAGTGTTTGTGAGTGTGTAAACATGTGGATGAAAGTAGTTGGTGGTCCGTCTCAACCAGTACAACTACCATTGCCATGCCTTACAAGTGCTGTAGATGTTATTCACTATATAGGTACCTTGGGACACTCCCCAACCTATAAGCTCTGTGGTGTGTGCGGTAACTGCATAACACTATAACACCAATAACTGCATAGCTAGGGGTTCTAAAACGAGTCCTGGCAAGTGTGTGTGTGTGTGTGTGTGTGTGTGTGTGTGTGTGTGTGTGTGTGTGTGTGTGTGTGTGTGTGTGTGTGTGTGTGTGTGTGTGTGTGTGTGTATTATTGTGTGTAAGTGTATATATGTGTAGGTTACAGTATTTTGTGGCCTTTCTCACCCAGTACATCACCCATTGTCATAATTTGCAAGACCTGATGATGTCCCTCACTTTAGAAGTACCTTTGGACAAGTGTCACCCCATAACCTCCGTGGCACGTGCGATAAATGCTTAACAATTTAGTAACAACAAATAGCTAGGTAGGGGTTCTAATCTCAGTCCTGGCAAATGTGTGTGAGAGAACAGTATTGTGTGTGTTTGTGTGAGAACGACAACCATTGGATAGACAAGGTTTCATATTTTATGCCATGGTACTCACAGTACACATTCCTAGGTCTACTGTATGAAGTCCACTGTTGACATCAACAATAGTGGTATCTGTAGACACTCTTCAGCCCTATAAGCCCCTTGCAACAATATGGAATAGTATGGTACAAATAATAAGATAGGTTGGTCTGCTAATGTCAGTACTGGCAATTTGTGTGTGTGTGTGTGTGTGTGTGTGTGTGTGTGTGTGTGTGTGTGTGTGTGTGTGTGTGTGTGTGTGCATTGCTGTGTATAGCAGAGGTTGTGACTGTGCAGATTTGTATGTGAAACTATTATGAGTACTCTCACGCCCAATACACCCACCATTGCCATACCTCACGAGGCCTTGTGATGTTATTCACCTTACAGGTACCTTGTAACACTCATTACACTAGTAGTCCTGTGCCACCTGCAATAACTGCATAATAGTGTGGCAACACAAGTTGATGGGTAGGGATTCCAAACACAACACTGACAACTGTGATCCTGTGCATGCGGGTGTGTGTGTGTGTGTGTGTGTGTGTGTGTGTGTGTGTGTGTGTGTGTGTGTGTGTGTGTGTGTGTGTGTGTGACAGTATTCTCTGTGTGTTTGGTCAACACAATATCCTCTGGGGTTGAGGGCGTTAGCAATCTGAGGTGTTTTCCACCCACCACACTTACCATTGCCCACTCTACTTGAGTTGATGTCAACTACCATAGACTTATATACAACCCCTCAGCCCTATAAACTGTGAGGCACATGCAGAAACTGTTACACAGACCTGGGAAATGTATGCAGATACAACTGTACCTCAGCAATGACATGGTCGATGTGTTACAACACTGCCATACCCCTTGTTGCTGATGTCTGCAGAGTGACATCCTGCTGACCCACAGACACCTGGAATACAAACAGAATACAGCATGTGAGAACACATTAACTTAGTGTTACTAACACCAATAATGCATTATGGCTGAAAAGGTACACACACACTCTGATGTGTACCCATTACAAATTCCGGATGTCAGCACCTTACACATCATTAAGTAGCTAAACTCTACTAAAGTCACCCTGTACATCAGACCCCCATATTAGCATGTCCCTGCATTGATGGTACGGATGGCAGGGATGTGGCACAGGTATCATCATATACACAGAGTGTTGTGTGGGATTGCCAGAAGCGTAGGCTGTGCCATCTGGTTGACATCATGTGTGTTTGGGGGTTGTTCAGTAAATGGGCTGTGCAGGGGAAGTGTGTGTGTGTGTGTGTGTGTGTGTGTGTGTGTGTGTGTGTGTGTGTGTGTGTGTGTGTGTGTGTGTGTGTATGGAGGTGACTTATCTGATGGTGATGTGAGTGTGTTTGTATGTACACAGTCACGCCATGTGGGTGCCCTACACAGAGGTATTTTGGACAGCTGTGGGCCGTACATGGCAGGGTGTATAGTTCACCATATCTGGCAATAGAAAAGGGAACTTGGCCTGCTGAGGGTATCACCGGCAACACCAGGGCTGAGTCCAGGTGCAGAACTACTCCCCGATGGTGACTGCTGCCTGCTGGATCCGCATCCTTGTTAGGACCGGCCAGGATTAAGTACTCATGGCCTGCTGCATCATGGCATGGACAGCACACCCCCTTCATTAGTGCTGGTGGTACTGCCAGTATGGGAACATGATGGTGCATGGCCACATAGACCCTCAGCTGATTGTGGTGCTGCCCTACATCCACGTGGCTGCTGACCATCGTCTGCCAAATGCTCAAGCACAGATATTCCATGGTTGAGTAGTGCCAAGTTCTCCCCCCACCATCTGTCCATGACCTTGGTACACTCACGGATGGCTGCAGTGAGTTCAGGAATATCGCCACACACACCAGGGATGTGCTCTGCATATATGTCTGGTGTTACATTCATTATGTGCCTGTGCCTCCATGATGGCCCAAAACATATGTCTGGTAACTGTTGCTGTAGCACTTGCAACAGGGGCATAATGGGCTGCAATCCTCCTCTGAGCACCCCTGCCCATTTGCCTGTGTGGGACCTTGCCAGCACTCTGGCTATGGCTAGTGCCTGCACCCTCACTTGCACCACAGTAGCCTGTTCCATGCCACCACCTGCGAACTGTCCATTATCTGTGGCCACTGGTGACAGGGTATGTGTTGGCATTGTGACTGTGTGTGGGGATGGGGTTGACAGTAGTGGTATGTCAATGTGTATGTCTGGGTGTGACAGCCTCAGCACCTCCTATGTATGAGTATCACCATGGTCAGAATCTGCAGAGACACTGACATCAAAATCAGACGGGGAGAGACCACAGCCACCATGTCCACCTGTGAGGGATAAACAACATATGTAAATTACTATTAGCACTATAAGGTTTGCTGGTATACACACACACACACACACACACACACACACACACACACACACACACACACACACACACACACAGGTGAGGTGCCTCAAAAGCATTACACAGACTTCACATTAGCCAAATGGGGGCATTCATGACATGACAGACAGTCAGACAATAACATACACACTCTGGACAGACCCTCAACATCATTCAGTGCAGCCCTTTTCAATGACTGTTACCACTAATATACACCTCTGGGATATGTGAGTGGTGTTGTTAGGTAATTATTGCCATTCACCTGTATAACACTGTGGCAACTCCTACAGAACATACCTCCCAACTGTACAGGTTTTTGCTGAATGTCTAAATGTGTGGCTCATATGTTTGGTCTGTTCCTCATAACTCCTCTGTTTGTCTGATACATTACTGGGTTGACCTGTGGATTGGTGCCACTAATTAATGTCCTAATTTGAGGTGCAGACTGCATAACCTGCAGTACATGAATGTTAAAACAAAGCCGGTTACTCAAGCAACCTCCCAAGCTTACAGTGGATATAGTAAGTGTACACAGACTTGTTAACATGCCAGGCATTTGTGATATATCACCTGAGACCACAGAAATCAGGTCATAACATTGTCATCTTTACATATGACATATAACCTGTGAAATCCAACTGAAGAGCATACAAGTCAGTTACAGGTAACATATGGTAAATGAAATAGGTACAATAGGCTGGTTCCATGAGTGTGCACACCCTAAAAGTAATACTTTGTTAAAGCACCTTTTGATTTAATCACAGCATTTAGTCCTCTTGGGAAGGTGAAAATCCAGAGCCAGGAAGTCAAAGCTAGTAGAAGAAGTAAATCCTTTATTTTGGAAAAACACAACCAACGTAAAACAAGCGCTTTCGCTCGGTTGATACCGAGCTTTTTCAAGTTAACAGTGTAATACAATTAGCTTGGATATATAGGAAGCATATACCCATGTGCTTGAGTAAATTGAAATAATTAACTCAATTAAATGAACAATCATGGACCTTGTTATTCAAAAATTATTGAACGGCATAATATGCCCAAAAAGATTAGAAATGTAAAAAAATATGTTATTAAAAAATGTTGTTTAAAAATATTTGTATTAAATAAGTAAATACATTTGTGTGCACACATAGCAATTACAATAACAAGATGATCCTATTCATTAAAAATCTGAATGATCAATTCAAAAAATAAAACTGTTAAAATGTTACAGCATTAAAATTTTTTCACATGCTGAATTATTGAAAGTATGATGTCTTATATATAAAAGTAAATAAAAAATAATATATATATATATATATATATATATATATATATATATATATATATATATATATATAATAATGTTCACCAAAAGCATTATATGAATACAATAATAATAATCGCATTGTAAAAACTCATAATTACCAAAAATTACCTGTGTGACATTTTAGTACATCAGTTTACAGTCTAATGTAAGTCAACCAAAGAATGGTATTATAATCGAGCCATTCTCAACTTAAGGACACTACTGATGGTTATGTTATCATTAAGGCCAGGTGGTTTACCAGCATCAAGCCTCAACTGCCATAAAAGTTCTCTATACTCCAAAGTAGTCTCCCAATCACCACCTCTAGCATCTGGTGCCACTTGTTCAAGCACCATAAACTTAAGCTCCATAAACTCTTGGGAAGGTGTCTATCAGCATGGCAAATCTTGACTTGCCAATCTTTGCACACTCTCCCTTGCAAAACACCTCCAACTATATGAGATTGCAAGGGCATCCCCAGTGCACTGCCCTCTTCAGGCCACCCTGCATGTATCCTATTGCACGTAGGTGTGGGCTCTGGCTGGGCCAGTGCATAATGTTGCATGTGTTCTGGTGAAGCCATCCTTTTGTTGATTTGGCTGTATGGTTTGGGGCATTGTTTTGTGGAAAGGTGGAATTCCTCACCATCTACAGCTATGTGGCAGACACCAGAAGGATTGGAGCCACAAGGGACCGGAGTTTGGAACTGTTCCTAATCCCCTCCAACTTGGCTATGGTCCCAGTTCCAGCTTGTGAACAGCAACCATAAAGCAGAACACTGCCATCACCATGCTTCACCATGGGGGTGGTGTTGATGTGGTGATGTGCAGTGGTGTTATTGCGCCAAACAAACCTCTCACGATTCTGGCCGAAGAGTTCAACTGTGGTCCCATATTACCATAACTCACTTTCCCACTTGCTTTTTGGAGACCTGATGTATTGTTTTCAGACTTTTTCCAGGCCTGGATATTGTTTTGTGTGAGGAACTGCTGCCATCTTCCAACCCTACCTTATAGACAAGGCATATGGAGTACACGTAAGATTGTTGTGACATGTAGTACACACCCAGTACTTGCTAGAGATTCCTGCTACTCCTTCACTGTTGCTGTAGGGCTCCTGGTAGCCTCCCTCACCAGTTTTGGTCTTGTATTCTCATAGAATTTGGTGAGATGTCCACTCTTTGGCAATGTCACTATAGCCCTGTATTTTCACCACCTTTTGATGACTGTCTGCACTGTGTTCCATGGTATGTGCAATGCTGTGGAAATGTTTTGATACCCTTCTCCAGGCTGATACATCTCAAACATGTGGTCCCTTACCAGCTTTGTCAGCTCTATGTGAACCATGGCTGTTGCTGTAGCAGACAACTGGGTCTATGTTAGGATAATCCTGGTAGGACATCTGACTGTTATTTGCTGTTAATCAAAGAGTGTCTGTAATTGATGGCAGGTGTGTACCCAATAATATGCACTGCTGTAGTTATATTAAAAGCTGCCTCAACACAGTTGTAGCTTCAGCCTGTGCACACATATGCAGCTAGGTTGTTCTACTATTGTTATGTGTCATTATTGTTCCCCTAACAGATTTGTTTACTTTACAATTGAATTGTACAGGTTATAGGTCACATGAAAGGTTGGCAGTGTTTTGAAATTGTCTATTGTGCTCACATTTTTGTATATCACAAATACCTGGCATATTCTAACAGGTGTGTACACAATTTCTATGCACTGCATACCACTAATTTATACAATATGACCCTAGTTTTGGGCCTTTGTCCACCCATTTTGTCAGTCTTTGTCCAGATGTCCTGCAATGACAGGTTGTGAGGTATGCTACAGATATGTGCCATCTCCTGCAAATAGGCCCCTGTGATGACCACTATGATGCAATGCAATAAATACCACCACAAGTGAACATGCAGATATTGCCAAATGGTTGAGTATAACAGTTTTTGCATGGTCACATGCATTAACTTTAGCATGCCTGGAGTACTGATGAGCCACAACAGGAAAATCCTATACTTACCGGCTTCAGGCTGCTGTCCCATGCGCAGACCAGAGGGACCTATGTAGTTGTGAGTGAGAGTTATTGTCAGAACATTCACATTAGGCATTGGTACAAAATGAATGCTACATTTCTGCACAGATACAGTACACACTATGATATTACACAATCTGCTGTTCTTCACCATAGATATGCACTTGTATGTATTACTAAACCCCACCCACTAATCCATTTTGCACTGATATATGCATCTACAGACTCTATATAAGACAGTTTAAATGCTACCTCATTACATTAATGTGCAATTTGGCCTTACATTGACGCACTTCACCTGTTGCTTGAGTGCCACCGACCTCCATTACTGCTGTTTCCCATGTTTGAGGTTGTGTGAGGGCTACCCCAAGGTTGGCAACAGCTCCTTTGTTGCCATAAGTGGGGCCTGTGTGGCTGGCCCCACTGGTAGCAGTAGGGTCCCTCGCTACAGCAGCAGCCCTTTGCCAGGCATGATGTATCAGGTCAGTTGCTCTATGCCTGACCTGATTGTATGTGCGTCCATGGTGACCCAAGATGTTCAATCTGTGGATGATCTCGTCCCACAGGGCAATCTGATCCCACAGATTTTTCCAGCTATGTTCAAAAAGGATGGCATAGTTTAAGATTACAGCTTCTGTGATGGCTGCTGTATCTGCATCGGTGTAAGGCGGTTGCTGCTGCATGGCACCTGGAAGACATAAACAGGAAAACACATCAAATTTTTTTACACTGGAAAAACTGAACAAATGTTTAAGAGATTAATTTATGACCATCTATATGCTATCAGAAAAAAAGACAGTACGAACACGCTCTATCGACATATAGAGGCTACAGATAATAACCACAGATTCAAATTTGCCATCTTAGAACAAACAAAAATTAACAGTAGAGGAGGAAATATAAAAGTACACTTGGCTGAGAAAGAAGTGAGATGGCAAATTCTAAGTGACGCATCCACTTCACTGGTATTAAATGATTATATTACTATCAAACCCATCTTACAAAAGTTAAAATAAGGGATAGACATGCATATGTTCACATGCATATATATCATACATATCATATTTATTATGTGACTGTATATTAAATGAAAGGGCATAGATTCTTCACATCATTATAACAGATATAATTGGTAGGTACAGGAAGAATAATTACAGGATATATAATATCATGAATTATATCAATCCAGTCTTTGGACATATATCTAGCAACTGCTGTAGATATGTGCAACAACTATCCTAGGTCATCTTGAGGCCTTTTATAAGCACATAATCGACATTTTAATCTAAATTTATGTATAGCTTATAAACAAAATAAAACTATTTCCATAGGACATTAATTTTATACATTTACATATATACACATATTTTATATAATTATTGTATGTGAATCTATTTTTATATTATTTTACATTCATTTATATTTTTATGAAAATTATTATTTATGGATCAGTTGCAATGGGCAGGTTAACAATCTATTAGATTTTTTTATTATTAAAGCACTAATGGGATTTTTAGTGCATTGGATTTGAATATGTATAATGTAACATTTTGGTAATATATAGATTGTATATTTTTAAATCTTTTTAAATGTTTTTTCTGCAGTGGCACCAAAAAAAGTATAAATTAGCCTTTGGTAATTGTATTATTGATTCTGATGAAGTCCACATGCTTGGTAGATGAAAGCGCTTGATTCGTTTGTCATTTTGATCTGTCCGTTTGTTGGAGTGTTATTGCCTATTAAAACAGGTCGTATTATAGCTTACTGAGTGTGTCTTTCTTCAGGCACCTAATAGCGTTTATTTGATTTCCGTTGTTGCAGTTTCCAACACTCCATCGCTTTCTCGATGACGCTTTGTAGAATGTCAAGATGTTTGGTCTCATAGTTTTGGTCAGTTTCACACAAACCTGTGGATGTCTGAAAAATGGTTGCCCAATCCTTAATGGTCAATGTCAGAAAATAAAGACAGACATCTGAGTTTCACACGCTATACGCCTTCAGAAGACACAGTTAACTGAAACTGTAATATCTGTTCTATTCACATTCTTACTTTTGTATGCGAGCAATATTTAAACACTGTCGCTGAATTTGGGGTCTTTTTCCCCATTAATTATGGCTTTGTTCTGATTCCATGCTATAAGACTGTTGACAGGTATGTTAGGTATAGCTGTCAACCACACGAGGACAAATGTCAAGAGCAACAGGGTCATAGCCAGAGTACATCCAGGGGACATTCAGGGGACACTTTTAATATGTTAGAACTATTTATGTGGGACAGTGACTAAATGAGAGGAGGATGATTACAATACATCGCTTGATGTTACAGAACTATACACCCTTACTTATTGTCACTATGTATTATGTATAATCCACTAGCTTTTCTTCAACTGTCAACTATTGTAGAAGGGATTGAAAGGGACAGAGCTATCATG